>NC_138958.1:52204577-52389577 GCF_965226115.1 Aulonocara stuartgranti | reverse complement strand
TTCTACTTTTTTCCTGCTCGGCTTCTCAGAATGTTAACAGTCTCACATGGCGTGACACTGTCCTTTCACTTCGGCCTCAACTCAATCTACTCCGATGTTATTCAGTCAGGGCTGCTTGTTTCTATTTGTTGTCTGTAAGCAGCTAATCTTTAGTCCAATGGGAGATTGCTATGAAATACCACTAACGCAGAGCTGACATTATGATGAGTCATCTCCCAGTGAGGTGAGTAATTCTCACCTCCTCGTCCTCTGTATGCAGATCTGCAGCAATATGACAAGTACATGTTTGCACTGTGTTGATGTGATTGGCCTAATGGCCTTTCAGCCAACCATCACCTCTCATCTGTCGCATCGCGTCTGTTCTCCTTTTCTTGTTGTTGTTGTCTTCACACCCACATGCTGTCTTTCCATCACAACCTCAGCCTCTCTGCTCTGCTTTTCAATTTCACTTTGATTTTCTCCTCTCCCGGCTTGGCTACAAATTCCTTTTTTTATCTACAGGAACTATTTGATCTGTTAACAGATTTTCTTTATCTGTATAACCTTGTGATGGCTTTCCAGCAACACGTGTGGGAGTATATAGGGAGGACAAGGATGGGGTTTTGTTTCTCTATAATTGGCCTGTGGAAAAAAATTAAAGCTTTGTCAGCTGGCCTGAGCCCTGAGAAGTATAATTCCTCCTACAATTTCCTCCGGCCACTCAAATACAAAAACATTCAGCCCATGTTCTCACAGTAAATGTGACTTGAAGGGATAATGCTTCCTCCATCATTTTTCTGAAAGTGCCTCTTAATTATAACTTTGCTCTGGATAATGACTCTGATATCTGAAATTGGAGTTCTTCGTTTCTTTTATCCCAGAATTTCACAGACTGTGGGATGACAGTGTGTCACACGTACACTTTCTAACAGCTAAGCTTTGCCACAGGCTTTCCACTGAACAACTACCAGCTCCTTTGTCTAGAAGGATAATTAAATCACAGCTCAAGGCTAAACCTCTGCTGCTACTTGAACAATAATGAATGACTGAGGTTAGCATTGCTCTGGTACTTGTGTCACCGTGCTTGGGTATCTAAAAAACAAAGAGTTTCAAAATAAATAGATGACACAGCAGCAGGTACATGTTTTATTTGTGCTCATGAACATCTCTATTTGTTTCAGTGAGCTCCAATTTTTGTAGAAAGTGCTGTGAGCGGTGGTGAAGAGCATTCACTTAAGGAAAAAGAAAAAAGAAATGCTTTCTGGTTAGAGTGTGACTTGATTTACTGACCTTCTCGTATGAGCGCTCCCAAACCTTTCAAGGTCCTGTGGGCAGAGATTGCTGTAAAGTCTAAAGTGATTAGCATTTTCTATTTTCTTATTGACCACCACAAGCCTCACTCATACATACAAACACTTTGCATTTTATTTTAAAGGTGCAAAGCAGTTTCAGTATTTACCTGCCCTCAATGATCTAAGCACACAGAAGCAGCCGAATAATTCTTTGACAAGTGACAGGTACATTGTCTTCTTTATCAAAATGTTCCCTTTTCTGGACAGTTATACAACTGTATGAACAACGGCAAATGCACTGCAAACATATGATATAAAAGAAGACCTGCATAAGTATACATTAGGGGGTGGGGCGATCGTGGCTCAAGAGTTGGGAGTTCGCCTTGCAATCGGAAGGTTGTCGGTTCGAGCCCCGGCTTGGACAGTCTCGGTCGTTGTGTCTTTGGGCAAGACACTTCACCCGTTGCCTACTGGTGGTGGTCAGAGGGCCCGGTGGCGCCAGTGTCCGGCAGCCTCGCCTCTGTCAGTGCGCCCCAGGGTGGCTGTGGCTACAATGTAGCTGCCATCACCAGTGTGTGGATGGGTGGATGACTGGATATGTAAAGCGCTTTGGGGTCCTTAGGGACTAGTAAAGCGCTATATAAATACAGGCCATTTACCATTAGACATAATTGGTGCTAGATTAGATCAAAAACAAATGCAGTTGAGAATTTTTGCACAGTTTAGCTACACACCTGACACGCTCATAGAGTACAAAGCAGACAAGGTGCAATGGAACCTGCATAGTCACTATATGCAGTCTTAAGTTGGTGAAAAGAATTCTAATGATCACTGTGCTTCTTTCAATACGGCTGTGATTTTTTATGAAAGATATTTAGGGTCATTTCGACGAACAAATTCTCACAGGCACTGTTTCCTAATAAAGAAGGGTGCCTCTAAAATAATAACAAATCTGACCTCTTCAACTTTCAACCCTGAGAGCACAAGTGAGTCCCTCCCTGTTTTACAAAAGCCTAATTAGCTACTGCAACACACAAAGTAGGGAATCAAAAAAAACAATAGCACCACCTGTTGGTGAGATTTCATAAAGAAACAGGACAAATAAAACAGAACACATACAGTGGTTTGCAAAAGTATTCGGCCCCCTGAACTTTCCCACATTTTGTCACATTACAGCCACAAACATGAATCAGTTTTATTGGACTTCCACGTGAAAGACCAACACAAAGTGGTGCACACGTGAGAAGTGGAACGAACATCAGACATGATTCCAAACATGTTTTACAAATAAATAACTGCAAAGTGGGGTGTGTGTAATTATTCAGCCCCTGAGTCAACACTTTGTAGAACCAGCTTTTGCTGCAATTCCAGCTGCCAGTCTTTTAGGGTCTGTCTCTACCAGCTTTGCACATCTACAGACTGAAATCTTTGCCCATTCTTCTTTGCAAAACAGCTCCAGCTCAGTCAGATTAGATGGGCAGCGTTTGTGAACAGCAGTTTTCAGATCTTGCCACAGACTCTTGATTGGATTTAGATCTGGACTTTGACTGGGCCAGTCTAACACATGGATATGTTTTGTTTTAAACCATCCCATTGTTGCCCTGGCTTTATGTTCAGGGTCGTTGTCCTGCTGGAAGCTGAACCTCCGCCCCAGTCTCAAGTCTTTTGCAGACTCCAAGAGGTTTTCTTCCAAGATTGCCCTGTATTTGGCTCCATCCATCTTCCCATCAACTCTGACCAGCTTCCCTGTCCCTGCTGAAGAGAAGCCCCCCCAGAGCACGATGCTGCCACCACCATATCTGACAGTGGGGATGGTGTGTTCAGAGTGATGTGCAGTGTTAGTTTTCCACACATAGCGTTTTGCATTTTGGTCTCATCTGACCAGAGCAGCTTCTTCCACATGTTTGCTGTGTTCCCCACATGGCTTGTGGCAAACTGCAAACGAGACTTCTTATGGTTTTCTGTTAACAATGGCTTTCTTCTTGCCACTCTGCCATAAAGGCCAACTTTGTGCAGTGCACGACTAATAGTTGTCCTATGGACAGATTCCCCCACCTGAGCTGTAGATCTCTGCAGCTCGTCCAGAGTCACCATGGGCCTCTTGGCTGCATTTCTGATCAGCGCTCTCCTTGTTCGGCCTGTGAGTTTAGGTGGACGGCCTTGTCTTGGTAGGTTTACAGTTGTGCCATACTCCTTCCATTTCTGAATGATGGCTTGAACAGTGCTCCGTGGGATGTTCAAGGCTTGGGAAATCTTTTTGTAGCCTAAGCCTGCTTTAAATTTCTCAATAACTTTATCCCTGACCTGTCTGCTGTGTTCTTTGGACTTCATGGTGTTGTTGCTCCCAATATTCTCTTAGACAACCTCTGAGGCCGTCACAGAGCAGCTGTATCTGTACTGACATTAGATTACACACAGGTGCACTCTGTTTAGTCATTAGCACTCATCAGGCAACGTCTATGTGCAACTGACTGCACTCAGACCAAAGGGGCTGAATAATTACGCACACCCCACTTTGCAGTTATTGATTTGTAAAAAATGTTTGGAGTCCATCCATCCATTCGCTTATCCTTTTTCAGGCTCCAGCGCCCCACTGGAGCCTATCCCAGCTGTCATAGGGCGAGAGGCGGGGTACACCCTGCCTCTCGCCAGTCTGTCGCAGGGCCAACACACAGGGACAGACAACCATTCACACTCACATTCAAACCTAGTGGCAATTTGGATTATCCAATTAACCTATCCCCACAAGCTGCATGTCTTTGGACGGTGGGAGGAAGCCGGAGTACCCGGAGGGAACCCACGCAAACACGGGGAGAACATGCAAACTCCACACAGAAAGACCCCGGCCTGATGGTGGAATTGAACTCAGGACCTTCTTGCTGTGCGGCAACAGTGCTAACCACCGTGCCACCGTGCTGCTGTTTGGAGTCATGTATGATTTTCGTTCCACTTCTCACGTGTGCACCACTTTGTGTTGGTCTTTCACCTGGAATTCAAATAACATTGATTCATGTTTGTGGCTGTAATGTGACAAAATTCAAGGGGGCCGAATACTTTTGCAAGCCAGTGTAACTGTGCCTGACACATGACTGTCCGGCCTACAGTTAGCTGTTCTGGGTGTTTCTCATCGACTGGCAGCTGGTTCATCTGTGCTGCCAGATGCTTGTGGAGTGCAGTCAGCTTCTTCAGCCAGTAGATGTGAACCATGTCAGTGTCATGGTCCTGAGTCTGCCGACTCAGTGTTTCTTTATGCTTTTGTTTATTCTGAGTATGTTTTCTGTTATGATTTTGTTATAATGTTTGCCAGAAAACCATCAAATCTGAAGGAGTGAGAGAAATGTGCCAAGAAAGAATGAGTTGTATACAGTAAATCATTAGCGAAACGTCTTTGATAGAAACTAGAATAAGCAAGTGCAAATAAAGTAAATTTAAGAACTTGTAAAATACATATAAGAAAAGATCCAATAAAGCCACACCATAAAACACAGATAATAAAACATTAAAAACACAACATGGGTTTTCAACATTTGCTCTGTTGTTCCACTTTCCAAAGCAGTTTCAGTGAGGACCAGGTGCTCGTTCTGAAGTAGCAAAATGCCAAGACAGCAATACTCAAAATTATGTTCTATAATAAGATTATTCAATTATAAAGTTTTGCTAATGGCAGGCAAAGGTTTATTAAATTTTAATTTCATTAATTTAGAGTTCAGATTAAATTTCGTGTGGACATTAGAAGGATTTTCACTTTTGAACATACATTTTGATGGTCTGTGAGGTTGGTATGTTGCACAGTACTCTCATGAGTTTATGGACTATACATGCTGACCAGAAAAACAACAACAACACAAAAAGATCAGTCCACTCTTCTATCTCAGAGAAGCAGACAGATTTCATAATGCTATGGCGATTTGTGTCTTTATCAAAAAACAAACAAACAAAAACATTATTATATTATAAGCTAAAGAAATTGATTCTTTTCTACTCTCCTGGAGTACTCAAAGCGCTCTATACAGCATGCCACATCATACACACAAGCACTCTACACTTTGTCAGGGGTTTCTAACAAACATACACTTTCATACTGGTGGGGGTTAAGACTGGGGGAGCCAGGAATCAAACCACCAACCTTCTGATCAGCAGATGACCTGCTCTACCTCCTGAGCTACAGCCATCACCTGCAGTAGCCAAAGAAAAGAAAAAAACTGAACTGAGCTGAATGCATGTGTTTAGCGCCAGAGTTTGGAGGGCCAGGAGTGACTAAAATATGCCATTAAATAATTAATTAAACGTTTCATTAAATAATTAAAACTGGAATTAATTAATTTAATTAATATTTCAATAAATATTTAAATGCCCATTCATTTTATTTAAAACATGTAATCAATTATTTATGTCTTCATTTCCAATTTTTAAATTAATGACACATTTAATTAACAATTAATTAATTACTACAATATTGACACATTAAATTATTTATTTATTTAAATTTTTAATTATTTATTAACAGATTTAAATCATTATTTAATGGTGTATCTACCCTGACCCTGCGGCTGTCTTCATGAATTTATTTTATCTGTCAGCCTCACCCATCAAAGTCAGGGGGTGGAGTCAACACCATTGCTTTGGCCTGGTGGCCATGTTTTAGTGGGTGTTTCTCAGTGCCAACAATGGACATGTGGAAATAACTGAACTGTACTTTGAAATACCCTGTTTGTATGTCACCAAATATACTTTGAATATTTTTCTAGCCGGGAATGTAGTGTTTTAGTCTTGAAATATCTGGTGGGTTTGTCAAGATTTGTCAAGAAATTGGAATTAATTGATTAAATAAATATTTCAATAATTAAATGCCCCTTCATTTAATTTAAAACATTTAAAAAATTATTTATTTATTTGTTTCACATCTTAATTTTAATTATTGACACATTTAATTAATAATTTATTGGTGTATTTAATTAATTCATTTTGTCACTCCTGGCCCCCCATCCACAGAGTTGAACTCGCGTTATCGCGAGGTTGGTCTTATTTTGAATTCAGGAGCAGGGCTTTGTTTACTTCCGGTGTACACAGAAAGGTTGAAAACGGCTGGTTCTCCAAGAAAAGGTACTCAATATGTTGACAGTGATGGTTTCAGCATTAACCGCGTTATAGGAAATGTGCTTTCGTCACTTTTTGTGTGTTTTCTGTCCTGTTATACGATCACGACGGTGAGATAAGCATTTGGCCCTAAAGCTGAAGTTTACACAAGTAACAAGCTTGGCGCGTACGCGATGAGGAGTGAAAAAAGGCTTTCTAATGGACACGTGCTTTCATGCAGTCATGTTTGCAGCAGGGCGGAGGGGTCAGACTTCCCTGCCTTCTTGGTTTATTCGTGCTACTCGTATATGTGGCACTAAATTGCAGTAATCACACGGCTGGACTCAACAACGCCACGTGTGACTCATGTCATGTTTGCATGTTTGTGCAGGTGTTAATGATGACGGTCCTGAATCTGTCCTTTGCTGCGTGTGGTTTCCTGGGGATCTATCACTTGGGTGCCATGGAGGCCTTTCTCCGGCATGGGCACAAGCTGCTGGGCTCCCTCGGGGCCTGTGCAGGTGCTTCTGCTGGGGCACTGGTGGCTGCTGTAATGGTCACAGCTCCTGAAAAGTTGGAGGTATCGTGTACAGTCCAGGGGTATGTGGGGTTAGTGAAACCCTCTGGTCTCTGAGCAAAATGGAGACAAACTATTTCTCGCTCCTGATTCTTGCTTCTTCTTTAGTACTGGCAGTTTTTATATGTGTGTGTACGGGACTAAAGACTTTGTCAGGGTGAATGATGCTCAGGGATACTTGCTGTTTTAGTGATGCACACTGTAACAGCCGATCCTATAAAATAACAACTCAGATGTTAGCATACTCAGAGTGAGTAATTAGCTGTAAATTCAGGAATCTAGATGAACAACAAGCGATTGAGTGAAATGTTATTTACAAGGCGCACTGTGCTCATATATCCTCTGTTCTCAGTTAGTTTTGCAGATTTCAGACTTTGATTGTATTGAGATAAATCACCAGCTGTGCAGGAAAAATGAATCTGTGAGTGTAGAGCTGAGTGAATGAGCTTTGTTACACTAGTGACTGAATGATATGACTGTGCTTTTGTTTCCTTCTTCCAGCACTGCAAAGACTTCACCTACAGGTTTGCTGACGGTGTGAGACAGCAGCGGTTTGGGGCCGTCACACCAGGATACAACTTTATGCTCACACTCCGGTAACTACTTAGCAGAAGTCTCCTCAACAATCACTGGGCAATGTTACACGATGGAGGTGTTGATGTCTCCCATTGTGGACCTGCAACACGTGTTGCTGTGAATACTGGTTGGTGGTCAATGACCAGCTTAAACACTGAAAACACTGTGGAGATATTTTCCACCTGCTGCAGCGTCATAGCTCTGTGTCACGCAGTGGAAGGTGCACTGAGTTTGTTTAATGCCACAGTAGCAGTAGAATAGACAGATTCATTATCCCCTGAGGTTAACTTGCAGTTACTTTTATGATCCTCATGTTTTGTACCTTACACCATTATCAGGTCAGAAAGCTAAAGCCTTTACCAAACCAGTCAGTCTCTTCAGATTCAGCAGGCATGAAGCACAAGTAGTATCTATGGGTTAACAAGCCTGTTTCAAACATTCCCACAGTTCATACTTCATGTCAGGACTAAACAAACTACGTAACCCTGGAGCACCGTCAGCTGTAGCTGTGCAAAGATGTTTGGTTCTTTCTAAACAAGTCACTGTTTGGCTGAATGGAGCCTGAGCAAGACGTGTTTGGCCCGGGTGCGATCAGGACTTTGTGGAAGAACAAGATTCGACTGAACTCTTAACACGTGCTTTCTGTCAGTGAGCTCGGGACGTTTGTCAGAAAGACTCAGCTGCAGGTCTGTTAATCAGAGTCATAATGGCTTTTTAATTTTCATCTTTTTGTTTTCAGCTTTGTTTGGTTCCAGTTTGCTTGCACTGTGCGGTTTCATGCTTCAGTTTAGTTTTTTAGTTTTAATGCAGTTATTATATTTATATACACTGCCAGTCAGACGTCTGGACACACTTTGTCATTTAATGATTTTTCATTATTTTTACTACTTTCTACATCGTAGATAAACCGAAGACATTCAATATATTTAGATTCCTGACAGTAGCCGCCCTCTGCTGTGTCGACAGCTGCAAACCCTCGGCCTTCTCTCAGTGAGCTTCATGATGTCGTCACCTGACATGGTTTCACCTCACAGCCTGTCAGGGTTCATTGGTGGAGTTTCTTGCCTTCTTAATGACGTTGGCACCATCGGTTGTGCAGCGGTCAGGTTGGTGCACAGCTGACAGCCCTATTTGACAACTGTTAGAGTTCATATTATGACAAGAACCAATCGGAGTAGAGAGAAACAACAGCCCATCATTACTTTAAGAACTGAAGCTCAGTCTGGAAAACTGGTCAAACTTTGAATGTGTCCCCGAGTGCAGTCGCAGAAACCATCAAGACCACGATGAAACTGTCTCACGTCTCAAAGGACAAACACAGTAACTGAAGCTGAAAGCACACAAAGAACGACAAACAGCACCCAGGACTGCAGCACGTCAAAGCTTCTTAGCTGCTGATCTTGGCCTAGTATTCCTAATTCTTCCAGCTTTAGTCTCAGGTGTGTGTATGCTATTAAAACTCATCAAATTATTCATATTTAATGATTTTTCATTTGCTGTTGACCGAGTTTGTGATAGACACAGAAAACAGGTAAAGAGGCAGGGGGCGACCTGCTGCTGGCGGTTAGTTTGTCAGTATCTATGCTTGAAGTGTAAGCTGAGGTGTGAGGAAGGCACACGGCAGCTGAATAAGGCCAGCAGGCTTCGGTCAGTGTAAGTGCTTGATAGCTTGATTAATAATCGCACGTCCCTGTAAAACAGTGTTTACGATGCCCTGTGGAGATGATTCCATTAAAGCTCTGACAAATGAACATCTGCGTGTGGATTTTCCCACAGGGAGGGGATAGAAGAGATTCTCCCCACAGAGGCTCACAGTCTGGCCACTGACCGCCTCTACGTCTCAATAACACACTCAGAAAGTGGCACGAACCACAGCGTGTCGACGTTTACCTCCAGGGAGGAGCTCATAAAGGTTCGCACCCCTCTCTGTAAACACACACAGTCCGTTTCAAACATGGTCATAAATGTTTATGATTGTTTTACAGCCTTGTTTCTCTCCAGTCTTCAGTTTAGTGCTTTTACTACTATAAATGACTCCGTGCTGTATATGAGCTGTTACCTGACTGCACGCGCCTCGTGACCAAAATGTTGAGCGACGAGCTGCCGAACCAAGTGTTTTTGCCGGATAACTGTCCCCCTCTTGTACCTGTCCAGGTCCTGTTAGCCAGCTGCTTTGTCCCAGTCTATGCTGGACTCAAACCAGTAGAGCTCAGAGGAAAGGTAAGGGTTTATGCCGGTGTCAGAACAAAATCAATTGGTTCATGATGTTCCGCAGGAACGAGCGACAGCTTGCTAGACTGATAAATCGAATGCTTTGCTGACTTCAGAGTGTTCGGTGCTAGAAAATGTTAAACATACAAAAGTAGATTATTGAGTGTGAGGAATGCTTGAATACATGTCAACTCTACTCTTTACTGGTAAAGACAACAGCCAGATATCACAGTCCAGGGTTAAAATGAGCTTTAACATGTGGGCATGAAAGAGGTTCTGAATAATACCTGAGGTTTTGTTACAACGAGCCAAAATGCCTGGTAAAGAAGATATTTGAATGTGTCTTGAGCCACGTTTACACATGAATTGTGGACGACGATGCATCATCTGAAGTTAATAGAGGCCTTTCCTTCAAATAGCACATAACAGGTCCTCTTCAGATGTGCTCTTACTGCTGGAAACCAGTGGAAACCCTGTTCCTTTGGTTCAGGTGAGGGTACACGCCACACCCACTCGCTGTAAATCCACGAGGCCTGTGCTGTTCTCACGTGGATGTAACCTGACATCACGTGGAAGTCATAGAGCGGACAGCTTTCTCTGCTCCGGCTGCTTCGTGCACCAGATTTGAACGTGTCCGTGCTGGTTGGGTTGTAGGAAAGTTCAGGTTTGCAGGACTTGTCTACAAAGTATTTAATGACAGGATTATTTATGCAGCTGTAGCTCAGGATGTCAAGCAGGTCATCTGCTAATCAGAAGGTTGGTGGTTCCACCCCTGGCTGCTTTTCTCTCCAGGCCATCCATCAGAGTGTGAACGTCAGATAAAACACACCAGCTTCCCTGTCCTGTTAGCATGTTTGTGATTGTCTGAAAGTCTAAACAGCTTTCTTTGCTCTAAACCTTTTTGTAGCTGTTGTGTGACCAGAAGGCTCTTTGTTTCCTGTAGAAATGGATTGATGGAGGATTCACTGACAGCCTGCCGATCCTGCCTGTGGGACGAACCATCACGGTGTCACCCTTTGCTGGACGGCAGGATGTGTGTCCGATCCACAGGGGGCGGTTCAAAACTCAACTCAGCTTGGCCAACATGAACATAATGGTGAGAACCGGAGCATCTGATTGGTCTGTAAGGAGAAACCTGGATTCCCAGATTATTCTCCACCTTCAGCTTTTTACCATAACTGAGCAGCGTGTACGGCTAATAGTGCTAAAGATATGTGCCAGGCAACAAAGCTTTCTCACTCTGTGAACTTCCTGTCAGTGCACGTGGAGCACACCACCACCACCACCCAGTGCTCCAACCTGCTGGTTGTATTCAGCTTCTTCAGCAGCTTCAAATTTCCGGAGAGTCCGAAACCAAAGTGCTGCAGTTATGAAACAGAGTCATGTTCAGATATGTGGAGGGTGCGTTCAGACAGAACTGACCGGTGTCCTTCACACGGTCACAGTTCAGATATTAGTCTTTGACATTACGTTAATAATAAAGGTAAAGAGTTCTGTAATCTTAGATGTGCTGCCAGAACCATAAATCTTTTGATCTCGTTAGAAGATGAAGTCGAGCTGTAGATGTTATTTGACCTGATCCAGCTCACAGCACAAAGTGCAGCACGTCCAGCCGTGAATGGCTGCGTGTGCGTGCAGAAGGACGTGTTTCTGTCACTTTGTTGATGTGAACGCAGTCTTTCCGTTGGCTTCCTCAGCTTTCCGTGGAGAACCTCAAACGTCTGAATCAGGCTCTGTTCCCTCCGTCCGCCGGCGCCATGCGTTCGTTATGTGAAGAAGGTTTCACGGACGCCGTGAGGTTCTTAAAGAGAGAGGGCTGGATGGGCTGAGCGTCACACATGGACAAATGGAGCGTGTGAAGCCTGGAGTGTCGTTTACCAAGAAGGAATAAACATTTTCTGTATTTATACGTACTTCCTGGGTGATTTTACTCACCCAGGAAACAGACACATGCTAGAAAAGTAACTGCACCGATGTTTGCATGCAGTGATGTTGAAGTGATTCAGCCTTTGACTTGGTGCATGTTTGGAAAGATGGTACATTGTGGGCTTCACTCAGATTACTTTGATCACACAGGCGTCCTCTCTGTGACAGCATGTGAACCTGGACTTTTATCATAGTTTCTTTTCTTTTGACTTGAAGCAAAGTGAAAAATATCGGATATCCGTGACCCGCCTCACAGAAAGGTTTGTGCCGCCCTCGTGGATGCCGGCGGCTCCCCCAGGACACGAGGCAGCACGAGTCTTTGAAGGGTTGGATGTTTGTGCAGGTTTGACTGCTGCTGGGTCACCGTTTGATTTCCTTCAGGAGCGACTTGGCGTGTGCGAGAGCTGCTCTGCACTCAGCCAGGCGAGGCAGCAGTTACACACATGCAGCAGACTGCAGAGGACGGGCTGGGATCAGGATATTCCAGGAACCCTCAGTGGCATTTCCATCTTTTCTATACAGTCTTTTTGGTGAACAGCAGTGTGAAGGCTGCGATGGGGCTGTCGGTGCTGCTGATCTTTAAAACCAGGAACTCCATGTGTTCTGTTTTTTGATGTCCTTTAAATGATGTTTGTTGTAAAATGAGTGATTTGAACGAGTAAACAAAGGAATGTCAAATAATAATGTTCTTGTCGTCGCTGTCATTATTCTCTCAGACCCGAGCCGGCTGTTGGGATGTCTTCGCTCCCTTATCGTCTCTTATGTAGCACGTCTGTGCTGACATGATGCCGTATGAAATCCATCATAGATACTGTGCATACTGACGAAAGTGACAGGGAGCGCCGCAGCTTCATTTTAGGTTCAAGACGTGCAGAAGTCCACCCAGGGATGTGCATCATGAACAGTCCTGAGTAGTACAGAACCTGAATGTTGTATCGTAGTCAGTTAAACATTATTAGTAACAGAGATCTGTGAAGATCTGCTGCAAACACAGAGGTCATCCTACTGTCTGCTGTCATCAGTCAACTTTTATTCTTACCTTTAACAACAAAGTCTTCAACACTAATGTCAACAGACAAACATGACCTGAGTCACCAGGACAGGCTTGAGTTTGTGTTTGAGTTCTTACTGAAACGATTCAGGATTGTTTTGCATTTTAAACTTGTAACATCTAAATTTGATTTCGACACACACACACGTATCCCACTTGTGCGTATTGTGTTATTATGTAAGCTCACCTGCTGCTTGTGGTAATAAGGCTCATTTAAAGCTTCCGCCTGCGGCAAAGAAACCCCAGCTTGTGTTTTTCTCCCTAATGTTGAGTCTCGTAATGAACTACAGTAGGGGACTGCTGTGTGGACGGAGGCCAGCTGAAGGAGCTCATTTGTTAGTGTAATTATTCAGCTGCTGACTTCAGTGTATGGGACTGAAAAGCTGTTGTTCACACCTGCAATGTGTTATTTGTGTGATAAGCCGTTCAGATCCACTGGAAAGCAGAGAATGCTTTTCAGCTCCTGGAAGTTTTTCATCTGCGAGCTGCACTGTCCTCTGGTCCTAAACGAATGCAGTGGAAACTGATTCTACAAAGGCCCAAAGAGGATGGAGGTCTAGTATTTATGCAATCCAGGAACATCCGTGCCCTTTGTGCTGTTCTGTCCACAGTTATTTGGGGAAATGGGATTCTGGGCTGTAACCACAGTACTGCAGTAGAAGCTCCCGCTGAGCCCCGGGGCTGCTGGGAGATCCAGTCGGCAGATATGATTGGTACCTTTGCACAGGCTAATAAACAACTCCACAAGCTGCAAAGATTTCTTTGTTACCCTCGCCTGCACGCTGAAGAAATAAGCAAAACATAACGGCTATTTCCTGATTGTTTTCTACACTGTACTGTCTGAGCATGAAGGAGCGTGACACGTATTAAAGTATATGGCCTAAACTGAGGGCGAATCAGGACGCGTGATATCCCACCCTGTGTTCTCAACAGACGAGCTCTGATGTGACTTACGGTCTGCAGTCCTCATCATAGTCAGCCTGTCCACGTTCCCTCAAAGCAAAGAGCTCACTGCTGAAACACACCAGGCTACAGGTCTGTTAGTGATGCTGAGGGTTGGTTTTATTTTTTTTTTTGCAGGCACATTCAGACAGTGTATCCAACTACAACAGGGCTGTCGAACTCCAGGCCTCGAGGGCCGGTGTCCTGCAGGTTTTAGGTGTCACCCTGGGTCAGCACACCTTGACCAAATGATTAGTTCATTACCAGGCCTCTGGAGAACTTCAGGACATGATGAGGAGGTCATTTAACCATTTGAATCAGCTGTGTTGGATAAAGGACCCGTCTAAAACCTGCAGGGCACCAGCCCTCGAGGCCTGGAGTGTGGCCAGGGGTGTCACACTCCAGGCCTCGAGGGCTGGGTACTTCAGACCCAGCAACACACTCAGACAATAACTAGAACTGAAGAAGCTTCTCGGATGAGAGGTGAAACGTCTTCAAGCAACTTAAAGAAGTCCAGACGCTTTTCTTTCCACGCTGTGGGCAGGTTTTATGCCTGAAACACACTGAACACATTTACAGGTCACGTGCCCCGATGCTCAGCCCCAGACTAAGCTTTCATTGGTTGTTTGTTCACACGCTCACATTCTGTGCAGTTTAGGCTGATTTCTTTGGATATTGATGAGTTCAAATTAACTTTTTTCCTCAGCCCTGAGGAATGAATAGATACTGCTGTTCTCTGATCTCTCAGTCCACTACCACCAGTGCCAGATATGATCACAGAGATCCTGCGACTGTCATCAGCCACAGACGCACTGTTCATGGAGCTTTTCAGAGAAGTCAGGCTTGAACCTGTTACAGTGCTGCACAAGATGATGTTTTTCAGCCGTACATCTAAATGTGGTTCCAATAAGTTTATTTGAATTTCGAGCTCCAGTGACTGAACCTGAACTGGAACACACAGACACAATAACTGATGGTTAAAAAGATGCTAGGGCAGGTCCTGACTTAAACATGGGGTGGTGGGGTATGGAAAAGGGCTCAGATAAGACTGGCTGCAGGGGCCCGGGAGCCCCGCCCCTCCCTGAGCATAGTTCTGCTGCAGGTTACTTCCTGTTAAAAGGGTGTTTTTCCTTCCCACTATTGTAGAGTGCTTGCTCACAAGACATTTATAGTTTTCACTGTAATTATAAAGCACCACTGACACCATCAGTGAACTGGTGCTATAGATGAGTCTTCTCTGGGAAAATAACCCAAACGGCAGCAACATGGCTCTCTTCCTGGTGCTGCTGAAGGTTGTCACTGTCCCCCTGGCTGAGGTCAGCGTTATCTTGGATTCCAAAAGGTTTCATGCCATCCCACAGAGGTTGATTATCTTGTTAACAATTTCACTTTACTGTATACGAATCTGCTCCTCTGAAAAAGAAATTCTCACATCAGAGGTATAACTTTCAAACACTCACCTGAAAGCAGATGACTCGTAAGCTGGAGAGTCACAAATTTAGAAGATCATCATTTAGCCTGGAGAAATAGTTTGCTGCTTTATAAGAAAGCCCTCCGCAAAGCCAGAACATCTTACTATTCATCACTGATTGAAGAAAATAAGAACAACCCCAGGTTTCTCTTCAGCTCTGTAGCCAGGCTGACAAACAGTCAGAGCTCTGTTGAGCCAACCATCCCTTTAACGTTAACTAGTAATGACTTCATGAACTTCTTCACAAATAAAATTTTTATCATTAGAGGAAAAATTACCAGTAATCATCCCACAGATGTAATATTATCTACAGCTACTCTTAGTACCATTGATGTTAAGTTAGACTCTTTTTCTCTAATTGATCTTTCTGAGTTAACTTCAATAATTACTTCCTCCAAACCATCAACGTGTCTTTTAGACCCCATTCCTACAAAACTGCTCAAAGAAGTCCTGCCATTAATTAATTCTTCGATCTTAAATATGATCAACCTATCTCTAATAATCAGCTATGTACCACAGGCCTTCAAGCTGGCTGTAGTTCAACCTTTACTCAAAAAGCATCTCTAGACCCAGCAGTCTTAGCTAATTATAGGCCAATCTCCAACCTTCCTTTCATATCAAACATCCTTGAAAGAGTAGTTGTCAAACAGCTAACAGATCATCTGCAGAGGCTTATTTGAAGAGTTTCAGTCAGGTTTCAGAGCTCATCACAGCACAGAAACAGCTTTAGTGAAGGTTACAAATGATCTTCTTATGGCCTCTGACAGTGGACTCATCTCTGTGCTTGTCCTGCTAGACCTCAGTGCAGCGTTCGATACTGTCGACCATAATATCCTATTAGAGCGATTAGAACATGCTGTAGGTATTACAGGTACTGTGCTGCAGTGGTTTGTATCATATCTATCTAATAGACTCCAGTTTGTGCATGTAAATGGAGAGTCCTCTTCACACACTGAGGTTAATTATGGAGTTCCACAGGGTTCAGTGCTAGGACCAATTCTGTTTACACTATACATGCTTCCCTTAGGCAGCATCATTAGAAGACATAGCATACATTTACACTGCTATGCAGATGACACCCAGCTCTATCTGTCCATGAAGCCAGATAACACACACCAATGCGTTAAACTGCAGGAATGTCTTAAAGACATAAAGACCTGGATGGCCGCTAACTTTCTGCTTCTTAATTCAGATCAAACTGAGGTTATTGTACTCGGCCCTGAAAAGCTTAGAAATATGGTATCTAAGCAGATTCTTACTCTGGATGGCATTACCTTGGCCTCCAGTAACACTGTGAGGAACCTTGGAGTCATTTTTGACCAGGACATGTCCTTCAACGCACATATTAAACAAATATGTCAGACTGCTTTCTTCCATTTGTGCAACATCTCTAAAATTAGAAATATCCTGTCTCAGAGTGACGCTGAAAAACTAGTTCATGCATTTATTACTTCCAGGCTGGACGACTGTAATTCATTATTATCAGGATGTCCTAAAAACTCCCTGAAAAGCCTTCAGCTAATCCAAAATGCTGCAGCAAGAGTCCTGACAGGGACTAGAAAGAGAGCAGATTTCTCCTGTTTTGGCTTCCTGTTAAATCCAGAATTCAAAATCCTGCTCCTCACATACAAGGTCTTAAATAATCAGGCCCCATCTTATCTTAATGACCTTGTAGTACCATATCACCCTATTAGAGCACTTCGCTCTCGCTCTGCAGGCCTACTTGTTGTTCCTAGAGTATTTAAAAGTAGAATGGGAGGCAGAGCCTTCAGTTTTCAGGCCCCTCTTCTGTGGAACCAGCTTCCAGTTTGGATTCAGGAGACAGACACTATCTCTACTTTCAAGATTAGGCTTCAAACTTTCCTTTTTGCTAAAGCATATAGTTAGGGCTGGACCAGGTGACCCTGAATCCTCCCTTAGTTATGCTGCAATAGACGTAGGCTGCCGGGGGATTCCCATGATGCACTGGGAGTTTCTACTTCAGTCACAGTTGACATCATGTTCATACTCTGCATTCAATTATTAGTTATTATTAACCTCTGTCTCTCTTCCACAGCATGTCTTTATCCTGTCTTCCTTCTCTCACCCCAACCAATCACAGCAGATGGCCCCGCCCCTCCCTGAGCCTGGTTCTTTCTTCCTGTAAAAAGGGAGTTTTTCCTTCTCACTGTCACCAAAGTGCTGCTCATAGGGGGTCATCTGATTGTTGGGGTTTTGTTCTGTTTCGTTTGTGTTATTGTAGGGTCGACCTTACAGTATAAAGCGTCTTGAGGCAAATGTTGTTGTGATTTGGTGCTGTATAAATAAAACTGAATTGAACTGTATACAAACATGTCAGACCACACTACACTTTTGAAATCTAGCTGACGTTGTGTTTACAGTCCAAACTGTTGCTCAGCTCACAGATGGTCACCATATTCTCTGGAAACTAGTTCAACCAAGCCTGATTTTCTTTACCTCAGCTGCCTCAACAAAACCAGAAAATCAGTATCAGATCGTGGGTATCACAACATTTGTTAATCATTCATGACCCCCCCTTTGCAGCTCGTACTGTATCTCTTAGACTTGTATAAGACGATTCTCTGAACTTGTATTGAGGTCTAAGTCTCATAATATATTTTCTGATTTGACAGCTGACAACTTTACTGTGTTAGTCGCTCAGCTTTGTTGTTATCCAGTCTATTGTATTTTATAATTGCCACCTGTGTGCTGACTAGATTTCTAAATATGAAGCTTGTGTTACTACATCGAGTGACATAAAATCAGTGCAACAGATGACTGCGCCTGGACAAAACAAAGGTTTAATCGTGGATTTGAGAAGTTCATATGAAGTGTCCATATTCAGATTAGTGTGACTCTAAACAGCAGCAAGGATCTTCCAGTGCCGCCTCCACAGAAGCTTACTGGTACAGCTGGCACTGACAGAGCTGCATGACTGTGGAGCAGCAGGGCTGCAGCCAGGGCTTCCACATCAGGTTCGCGTGACTTAACTGGTTCTCCACTGGCTTCAGTGAGCGCCGATGCATCTTCACAGCTTCCTTCATTGTGGCCAGGACAGAGTGAAAGGCAGGCTCAGTGTCTGGGGTCAGCGGTGTGCTCTCTGATGGGTCCTTTGAGAGATCGAAGAGCAGAGGAGGATCGTGGAAGGTAACGTACTCCGGCGTGCAAAAGCAGGTATGTGTATGGAAACACCCCGTCTTGTTTTCTGGGTAGAAGTTTGGAGTGAAGTAAAAAGCTTTCCACACCGAGCTACCTGAGAACGATAAATGAAAGCACTCAGTGCCACTTTCCCTCCATGAAGCAGGGTGCTGAAGTGCAGACTTTCAGCCTTAAATGTAAGACTTTTACAAACCACAGGAAGCACAACATTTATACATTTTCAGATGCATTAATTCAACAAACTAACAATTTTATTTTAATGCTTGGATGAAAATCTGTTGTAGAAAATGACCAGCTGGAGTCTAAAACCCATGGACATCAACAAATGCAGCTTTTCTTCCTGAGAGACGCTCCGTCAGGCATTTACTGCATCCACCTTCAGTTTGTGGATCCTTCTGGTTATCAACTGAAAAGCTGCTCTGCAAGATTTCGATCAGGTTTCTGCAGTATTTGTCTGAATCTGAGCAGAGTACAGCCCTGTGCACGTCACAGCTCGCCCTAATAAAGCTAACATTAGCTTCATCGTGTTTGGGCCTCTTATTTAAAATTACAGCAAGAAGCTATAAACTGTTAATTCAATATTTTCTCCATGGACGCCCCTCTCTGCCTTACTGCTGCTGTCCCAAAGTGTTAAAAATAGCTTTGCAAAGTCATGTTTTCCAGACTCATACATGTTAATGACTTTGGTTCTTATCTGTTCTAGAGTGTATTTTGTGTCATGATGTGTAACTTTTTGAGATCTTTTATCCTCCTTGATTCATCAGGTCACACAGTATCCAGTTAAACTCAGCTTTCCATAAAAATGGATTCATCACAGTCAGTTGCTGATTCGACATGAGGGGGGGATTACTTGAATAGCTATGGCCACATAGGTTTAGTTTCTTTCTCCTAAATCATCATTTGGAAACTGCATTTTGTATTTACTTTGTCTTTGTCTAATATAAAATTTGTTTGATGATCTGAAACAGGATGTGGCAAATGCACAGCACTGTACATCTGATACATTTGATGAGGGAATAACCTCGCATGGTCATGAAACTGCTTGTCATTGAACTACCTAATTCATTTTAGATCTCTGCATGAAAGTGGCTGTAATTCAGTTAATGCATGTTTGTAAAACCCCTTAAATGAAAGCTGAAATACTTCAGTCACATATGGTTTGAAAACTACAAAAAAATGATGTCTTTGTCCAACAAGTTATGGACCTAACTGTAGACGAGCAGCCTACTGGATCTCTGCAGCAGCCACATGTTATCAAAAGGTTGATGAACAGAATCAACCTTTTGTAAAGTGTGTAATGTATGTTTTGTCAAATAATATCAAAGAGAAACACATTTTCCATTTGCCTTTTTTCATGACCTGATATGGTACATTACAAAATTACACCCTGCACAGGCCGCCACTCGGTCGCAGAGCTAACACTTACAGGCAGACAGCCGTTCACACTCACAATCACACCTATTCACAATTTAGAATAATCAGTTAACCTCACACTCTGCACACAGTGCTAACAACTAGCTGTTCGATATAACCATATATATCGATGACGATATAAAAGCGTCCATCATTTCATTTTACGCTGTCGTTTGTTTCGTGGTGTCGCAAAATAAACTGTTTACAGCAATATTTTTCATTGTTTTTCATCGTGGCTCTGCTGTCCGCTTGTTTGTTTTCCACATAAACCTTTCACAATAAAGCTCAAGATCCTTTTGAGACTTTTCTAAATAAACTGAATCACGTGAAAGAGCATGCAGAGAGTTTACGGATGAGAAGCAAAAAAAGAGCCGTCAGGTGCTAAAAAATAAAGCTTAGACTCAAAGTTTGAGAGAAAACGGCGCCGTTACAACTTATGTCTAAAAATGTATCGTTTCATGCATCGGTTAAAACACTCGACTCCAGGTACATGACGCGCAGTTTATTCGCGCCAAACTTCAAGATGCCTTTGGCTTTCTTACTAGTTCTTTCTCTGATACTGTCAGGAATCTGGGTGTCTTGTTTGACAGCTCCTTTAAACTTGATAAACAGGTGTCTGCTGTTGTCAGATCTAGTTTTTATCAGCTTCGTCTCATCTCCAGGGCCAGACACTATATCCCGTATAATGACTTAGAAAAGCTCATTCATGCTTTTGTAACGTCAAGACTAGATTACTGTAACTCACTCTATTCTGGTCTCCATGCTACCCTTCTACATAGATTACAGACAGTTCAGAATGCTGCGGCACGTATTCTAACTAAAACCAAGAAGTTTGACCATATTACTCCGGTTCTTGCTGAGCTGCATTGGCTGCCTATCAAATACCGTATTCAATTTAAATTTTTGCTGCTTACTTTTAAAATTATCAATAATACTGCACCAACCTATCTTAAGGAACTTTTAAACCCTTATGTCCCTGCCAGGGCTTTAAGGTCATCCTCGCAGTTATTGTTAGTTCAGCCCAGATCTCGGTTGAAATCTAGAGGCGATCGATCGTTTGCCTTTGCTGCACCTGAGTTATGGAACAGCCTCCCGATTGGCATTCGGGAGTCTGATTCTATTTTTTCTTTTAAAGCACGCCTTAAAACTTATCTTTTTGAACTTGCCTTTTCTACCCGTTAAATGCTGACTGTTAACTGCGACCTATTGCATTAACTTTTTACTATTCCTTCATTCTTGGTGTTCTCTATCATGCGGCACTGGGTCTGCTATAATCTATGTGCTGTAGTCCATTTTATTAGTGGCTTTCTACTGTGAACATTGTCTGCTGTTCTTATTATATTTGATATTAATGCTCTTAACTGTATTATTTTATTGTTTTTCTGTAAAGCACTTTGGTATGCCTAGGCTTTTAATGTGCTCTATAAATAAAGGTTGTTGTTATTAATCTATTTCAGAAGTGGCCAACCCGCAGCTCCTGAGCCGCATGCAGCTCTTTGCCTGATTTCATGCAGCTCTTATATTGAAGTTTGTGGTTTTTTTAATCTGCGTGTTCGCTTCGTTTGAGTTTAACACTGTATTTTCATCAAATGCAAATGTGCGTGAGATGGAAATACCGCAAAGTTTCCCAGTAGGTGCGAGTGTCATGATGGGTGTGACCCTGTGTTTTGTGTTTGATTTATACTTGATTATTGCAAACAAAGCTTGGAGTTTCTGTTTCTGTGCCCTCCCCATGCTTCACGTTTGGTTCCACTGCATCATCCACAGGGAGCAACTCGCGTCTAAATCACTGAATTTAGACAACGTCATGAAGCCTGTGATGGAAATCATCAACTGCATCCACACACATGCACTTAACCACATGCAATTCAAGAATCTCATCGCTGAGCTGGACCCGAGGCTTCCAGGTGACCTGCTGCTGCACTGCACTGTGAGGTGGCTGTGATAAACCCAGGCACTCTCTCGCTTCTTTGAGCTTTTGGATGCCATAATAATAATAATAATGGATTGCATTTATATAGCGCTTTTCAAGGCACCCAAAGCGCTTTACAATACCACTATTCAGTCACTCTCACATTCTCACACTGGTGGAGGCAGCTAAAGTTGTAGCCACAGCTGCCCTGGTGACAGAAGCGAGGCTGCCATATCGCGCCATCGGCCCCTCTGGCCAACACCAGTAGGCGGTAGGGTAAAGTGTCTTGCCCAAGGACACAACGACCAGGACAGAGAGCCCGGGGATCGAACCGGCGACAGATACGCTTCTCAACCCCCTGAGCCACAGTCGCCCATGAAACTGTTAATGGTAGAGAAGGACTATCTCGAGCTCTCGGACCTCAAGTGGATTATGGATCTGGTCTCTGTGGTCGACATGCTGTGTCACTTGGACAGACTGAACCTGACCCTGCAGGTTAGGTTAAAAATGCTGCCTGACCTGGTGCAAAGTGTGTTTGCACTTGTCAACAAACGGTAGAGGTTATCAATACGGCTTCATCTTTCTCTGTTGCACACTTACTCTTTTGGGGATGCCATCTGACAGCGTTCAAGTTGGCATTACAGTAGTGAAAGAGAAATTCATGCTTGGAACGTCCAGCTCTCCCCTGTAGCAAATCCATGAGGTCATGACCATCTATCTCCCTGCAGAAAGAAAGTGAACATGAATTACAATGGTGGCTGCAACTGATCAAAGCCTCTGGATTACCTTAACACCCCACTCTTCATTAGAAAACATGTTTCCTCTGCTCACATCCAGGATTCCCCTCACTGTGAATCGCTCTCACTGCCTCTCCTTTCTTTAAATGTGACCTAGATTTCAGGCTGACATAAGGAAGGAGCACAGTCTCACCGCTGTGCAGCCTCACCTGTCCTCTGGGACTGAAGCTCCACTCAGCTGCACCACAGTAGGAAACAGGTCCATGTGGCTGGTGGGCTCATCTATCTGTCTGCCACCAGGGATTTTCCCAGGCCAACGTAAAATTCCAGGGACCCTGATTCCTCCCTCCCAATTCGTGGACTTCCCTGCTGCTCGGTAAAAGAAAAAAAAGAACAAGAAGTCATGAAAATAATTCTCATCCGGCTACCAATTAAGCCTAAATGATAGCACTGCACCAAATCCCCACTGAGCCGTCTGCACAGGTGGTACTGTCATTGTCTACATTTGCTCTGCCGGTGTGTCTGCGGTGCTCTGCATCACGATTACAAATGAGCTGATCATGTTGAACTTGGAGCTCATAAATCTTAAACAACATTTGAAACACAAGAGAGCATAACGGCACAGAACCACCTATTTTACCAACATGAGCTAGACTTACACTCCAGGCTATTACGTTTTCCTTCATTAAGTTGAAATCCCAGTGGAAATCAATATATTGTGTTTACAGCACATACCAATCGAATGTATTACAGTTGTAGTGGTCTGCGTAACTGCATTCCTGTTGAGCGCTATGCTGGCATAGCTTAATGCAGTACTATACATTAAGCATTGCCTTAGCATGTGCAGTGTGAAAACAGTGCTGGGTTAGTAACTAAAGGCACAACTGGCTTCTTAAGACTCGCCTCCTGCAGAGATGAAAGGGCAGCGAGTGGCTGCCTTATAAAAAGCTGCTCTTTGAATCAAACCTGCTGAGTCCCAACAGAATCCCTGACACGGGTCTGCTCACTGCAAACTAGTGAATGTGAATCAAATGAAGAATAATATTGCTAACATTTTTAGATATGGAGCTTTCGGCACATCCAACAGCAGAGCTTCATTGTCTCATAATTACTTGTGAATTTTCCTGAAGGAAACCGAACGAAGCTCAGAGGCAATGATCTGAGTCCTGCGTGCTTGCAGTTTATTCCAGTGCACTGACTCTAAAAGCAACTCACTTTAAACCACTTAAATATTTCTTTGTTTCTCTGTTTGCTTGCAGGTCATTTTCTAACACAGCCAGTCTTTTAAATGTAAATGCTTATAACTGGTACGTATTGTAATATATTGTAAAGCACCTTTAGCGCTCAGTAAGACTCGAAACATGTCGTACAAATGCTACTCTATTATTGTCAAAGGAGCTTGCACAGACATATTGCTACTCTATTATATTCTGTTTACATAATCTACTTCTTTAGCTGTCACCGGGAAGAAAACATAATACTGTAGCAGTGAAATGACATAAACACACTCAGCAAAGTTAACTCTTCAACACATTTAGCCATCTGCACCACCCTGGTTGTCAAGTCCAGAAACTCCACATTCACAATGTGGCTGCCCCCTCATTAGATCAGTAACCGGCTTTGATTGATTGATTAATCACCTCACGACCAGCTCCCGATCATCGGTCGTTTGGTTGTAAGAAAATCCAGCACGGCGCATGCCCAGCTTTACATGCCCTCCAGAGAGCCTGTTCTTCAACAGCTTCACTGGCTGCCCGTAGATTATACAGTCACTTGCTAAATATTGCTTCAACCTGGTCCCTCCCTACCTGTGCTCCTTTCTTAGGTCTTTGTTCATCGCTCACCTTGTTGTTCCCTCTGGCCGTCTCACCACAGAGCAGAGCTGATCTGTTCCCCGGCTCTGGAATGAACTTCCTCTTGATATCAGGAATATCTTCCTTATTCCAAACTGGCTTACTCTCTTCAAGCACTGACTCTAATTGTTTTCTATCCTTTCGCTATTTGTTTTTATGCTTTGTAACGTGACCTTTGCTTTTTTCAAAGGCACCCACAAACAAAATGTATTATAATTATTAACTAAATGGTTAAAATCCTGCTGATGTATACAGGCAGAAAGGTCATTACAACCAAGAACAGTTTTCCGTTTTTCTTCTCGGTGTACCTTTATATATTCCGTTCGATCCCCCGTGGACATCGCCTCTGGCAGAGATTTCCTCCAGATGCGCCCCATGATCTGAAGTCAAGTAAACAAGAGTTTTTCCTCTCAAGCTGAGTCTGTCCAGCGTCTCCATGAGCTGACCTGAGAATACACACAGTGCAAACTCCAGTCTGTAATTATTTGGAAACATTTTTCCGTTTGAGTATGAATAACAGAACGAGAAAGAGAAACTGTAAAACAACACGTGTTAAAGCTGCCAGGCAGGAGGAAAAGAGGAAGACCTCAGAGGAGGTTCGTGTTTGTCGTCAATGATGTCATGCAGGACAGTGGGTGTGACAGAGGCAGAGGGACAGAGCGGGATGGATGCAGATGAACTGTGGTGACCCCTAAACGGAGCAGCTTAAAGAAGGAGGAAAAATACATCTTCTATATTAGATTGGTCAAAGTAGGGATCAGTGCTCGCTGGCTGCTCTGCTTTCTTTCTGTGCCTCTCTCCTCTATCTGTGCACGTGTGTTTGTGTCCTCATCTCATCAAGGCCACTCTTCACTGGACCGTTCAACAACACAATGAGTTAAACCTTCTGTGTTTGTGGTGCCTCCGACATCCTCGAACACTAAGTGTTTCTTCTGTACATTTCCCTGGATTCCCCTCCTTGGTGTGTGGTGGGTCGAACCCTGAGGTGGACGGTTTTATGTGGGTTCTCTTCCCCCCGGACCCCTGGAGCACTATTCCACATTATGTCTTTATGCAAATATACTTTCACTGTAAACAAACACACTGAACTTTTATCTCCTGAGTCCAGCGTGCCCATCAGCCTTGACACAGCGATTGTATTGATCATGTCCATCATTACTACTGGACATTAAGTTTTTTCAGTCGCCAAAAACATCAAAGAATACTGTGTAAGAGACACTTTAATTCAATTCAACTTTATTTATACATCGCCAAATCAAAACAACTGTCACTTCAAGGGGCTTTATTTTTAGATCCTAATATAGAGAAAAACTGTTGGCTTTGAGAGTGCTGATGGAGAAGTAATGACTTATAATTGTAATGACAGAGAGACCTATTAACACATAGTGACTGAAGAAGAAACTCCCAGTGCATCATGGGAATCCCCGGCAGCCTACACCTATTGCAGCATAACTAAGGGAGGATTCAGGGTCACCTGGTCCAGCCCTAACTATATGCTTTAGCAAAAAAGGAAAGTTTGAAGCCTAATCTTGAAAGTAGAGATAGTGTCTGTCTCCCGAATCCAAACTGGAAGCTGGTTCCACAGAAGAGGGGCCTGAAAACTGAAGGCTCTGCCTCCCATTCTACTTTTAAATACTCTAGGAACAACAAGTAGGCCTGCAGAGCGAGAGCGAAGTGCTCTAATAGGCTGATATGGTACTACAAGGTCATTGAGATAAGATGGGGCCTGATTATTTAAGACCTTGTATGTGAGGAGGGAAGGGAAGCAGGAGAAACCTGCTCTCTCTTTTGAGTCCCTGTCAGTACAGTAGTTATGATGATGCAGTTCTTCACTCCTATTTATACTCCTCTATACACCAATATTGCATTTAATTATTAGTAATCCTTACCCCAATCTAGTCGGCTCAGATGGTTGAGCTTCCTGAGCCTGGCTCTGCTGGAGGTTTTCTTTTAAAAAGGTGTTTTTCTTCCCACTGTCGCCACGTGAGACTCATAGCGATTTGTCTGATTAGGGCTTCTCCCTGACATGCAGTATACTAAGGTCAGGTCATGATAAACACTTGAATTAGGGGCAAACCTATATGGGTACATTTAAAGCTGTTATAACATATTATGAAATGCTTACAGCTGCACTAATTTACAGTCTTAACAGGTTTTTATAAAATAATCAGCTCAATATTTTCTAATATATTTGTGATAAATAATTTGAGCCGATGATTTGACGAGAAATGTATAAACAATATTTCCTATTTTGACTACAAAGCACAGTGAGATCAGTTCTCCATCCACAAGGTTTTAAGTGGATCTCCTCACATCTTCCACCTCGCCTCACTTACTGGTTCTTCTCTCCTCTGCAGCAGCAGGTGAAGCTGGGGGGGTTTCACAGAGCCTACCCTCCTAACATGATAAGATCGTGACAAGATGTAATTGCTATGACTACACACTTATCTTCTGTTCCCACTTTAACGAATATTCCTGAAGGCTCTTTCTTTCTTAGTGTCATTTGACTGAACTGGGCAAAGAGGAGAGGTCGGAAGCTTCTGGGCTTTTTTTACTGGATTTGAATGAACTGACAGACATAGAAAAGCAGCTTTTCCTTTAAACAGACAGAATGACCTACCCACACTCCAGTCCACCTCCTGCACAGCGTCCCCGTAGATACCGTGGCGGCTCGTTCCTCTGAAAGCGGCTGAAGCAAAGATGGCTGTGTGGACTTGGAGGAAAGAGAAAAGGAGCAGGAAAGGCCTGTTTGAAGTTCTGCAGAAACAAACAATGAATATGAAACATTGCAACAAGAGTTTTCAGATCCAGGTGAATCAGGAAAGCTTCACGTACCGCTCTATGAAGTCCACTGCCTCGTGGACCATCCTCTGTGTCATGTTTTCAGACTTATATGGCTGCTCCACAATGCTGTGGTCCCTCAGGAGAACACAGTTTAAGTATGGGACAGCCATGCTGAACGCTAATGGCAAACCAGTGACCAAAAGCAACAGAAACATCAAGCTCAGGATCAACCTTCTGCCGATGACCCCTCTGTAGTGCAGCACAACTGCAGTGAGCAAAACGATGCCCATTGTTCTGTATGGCAAATTTTTATGGAAGTGGAAAATGGTGCCATGTCCAGGCTGGCAGTCCTTCAGGTTAGTCAGAGGGATACCGAAGAAATAATTGAAGCCGTGGTTGTTAGGGTGGTGGCAGTGATCGTCACGGCTCTCACAGTTCAGGCCCAGGTGCCATTTTCCTGCAGACAAGAAGAAGAAACAAAAACTCAGAAAGTAGAAACGCGATTAAGCTCGAAGCCACAATAAAAGAGTAAACTGTACACTTCCTATAACAAACAAATCTCACTACGGTTACGGGTATAAATATTGACATCAGTGTGAGCTGCTAATAATGCTCAAAACTGTCTGTGATGAGCACACGAGACACTCGGCCAAAGACCTCTTTATTCAACTTGTCTGACATAACATTTAAAGCTGTACTTAATAGACTGGCGCTTACATAGCACCTTCCTGCTGTCTGCATTCATACACCAGCTTTTTCTGTGCCTAAGCACTTTTACCCGCGTGTTCACACACTCACAGGCACTGGGGTCAACTCAGGGTTCAGCATCTACCTCAGGATACCTCAAGACAGAGCCTAGGGGATCTGGGGCATTCACCACCTCTCTCCTTAACCTGGCTTCAACCAGTCTTTCCCATAGTGTACTTCTGTCATGATCCTGGGTCTGCTGACCCAGCGTTTTGTGTTTAGTTTATGTAGCCTTCAGGTTTCCTAAGTTCATCGTTATCATGCCTAGTTGTTTCCAGTTAATTTTACCCCTCGTGTTCCCACTATGTTAAGTCTCCCCTGCTTTTCATGTATTTCATGTCTGTGGCTTATGTTGTCAGTTCAGGTTGTCATGTCTATATCTCACTGTGTTTCCTGTTTTATTGTGAAGAGGTCTGGTGTGTCTGTGTTCATCATGTTCAGTTACTCTCCCCCTGTGACGTAATTATGTTCATGTGTCAGCTGGGTTCCCATGTGTTGCCACTTCCCTCATTATCCTCCTGTGTCCATTTAGTCTGTGTGTTCTCAGTCATTCTTTGTCAGGTCGTCCGTTGTATTCGTCTGTTGTACTGCTCATCCATGTCTCATCTCCAGGTACCCATGTCACTTCACTATGGTTAAGGTTTTTCATGTTTTGTTATTAGTTCACCCAGTTTAGGTTATTGTTTAGTTTTCACCGATGCCCTATTATTTTGTACCCTCGTTGCTAGCCTCAATAAACGGCTTGTTTTGTTAATCCACACCACGTTTTGGTCTGCGTTTGAGTCCTCCTCTGCAACACATACGGTCTGCCCCAGCCAGACCGTGACAACTTCATGGTATGGCTCATCAGCATTAAAGCTCTGTAGTTACTACATCTGTGCACACAACCCTTGTTCTGCAAAACTCTCCATTTCTCAGGCATCTTCTCACTCTCTGTGACTGTTAAACAGTCAAAGGTCCACTGCCCTGTCTCCTACACATCTCCAACCAACCACCTTTTCACTCTTCATACACCTTCATAGCTGCCCTCACTTCCTCCTTTCTTAACCTCTGCACTTCCGCATTCAGCCATTCCATCCTATTTGCAAAATCCACACTAGGGCTGGGCCATATTATACCGTTCACGGTAATACCGGTATAATGTTAGGCAACGATAGGAAAATGAAATATCGCGATAGAATGGGAGTAAAACGCACATGCGCAGTGCCTTTGTTTTCATACGCACATGGCCGATTGTTGAGTGAAACAGATGAACCAGAATTGGTTTGTAAAAATGGTGCAACTTCCGTGATGTGGAACTGGTTTGGTGTTTGTCCATCAGATACACGACAAAGCACATTTTTTTGCAGAACATGCAAGCGGCCGTTGTTATTGTCGTATTTGTCGGACTAAGATGCTCTTAAAGCTGGGAGTAATCTGGGTCCTAAACTCCGTATACTTCAGGTCAAACAACACTGCAGCATCACTTAGAGTTAAAAACTGTCTAAATTCTTTCATCTTTAATAAAACGATCAGCATTGCTGCTTTACCAGGTGTAACTATGAAGTTTAACTTCCAGGCATCCATGAAAACAAAAGTTATTACATTTAACGGAGTTAGAAGTTAGCAGGAAGCTAGCGGAAGTTAGCTCGCTAGTTTCGCTAGTTACCTAAGCATGATATAGCATGTTCTGACTGAGAGATTTCTGGAAAAAATCAAACGTACAGCTCTGCTATCACTTCCAACATAAATGAAGACAGGAAACTAAACAGCAGTGACGTTTGTAGGGTTACTGAAGTTGGGCTAGCTGGTATATAATGATGTGCTACGTGATCGCTAGCGACACAGCTATGTTAGCATAACATAAACAGTGAAGCTGGAGGACGAACACTAACACTTTTCCACTTATAAAAGTTAACGTGAAGGTTCCTGATGGTTAGAGACAAATGCAATCGCATGGCAGGATGCTGTAAACGGACCAAACTTCAGTCAGGAGAACAACTGAGATAATCCATCCACAATAAGAGGTTAGTCATTAATATACTGCAACAACATGGGAATAGAGCAGCTGCCAGAGAATTCAACATTAATGAATCAATGGTACAGAAGTGGAGGAAGCAAGAAGAATGAGTTTAATAAAGTTTGATTTATCTGACAGCTTTGTTTCGCTTAATGTGCCTTATAATCCTGTGCACCTTATGGTCCGAAAAATGCGTACTGCACACTGCAGTTTAATGTTGCAAAGCACCTCTTTTTAACTTCAGTGGATATTATACATGGTTATGCTCAGGATATGTCAGCCCATTTCTACTGGAAATGCCTTTTGGTTAAACTTTCAGCAAGGAATTTGCATTTGCACTGTTACATTTTTATAAAGCTTTAAAGTACATAAAAACCAGCTTCTTGTTTAAGTGAAAATAAATGGAAGGTTGTCTTTTTGCGCTAGTAATGTTGTGGAGTTGTATTTTGTCTCGCATCAATTATATCGTCGGTTATATCGTTATCGCAAATTTTCAAATATATATCGTGATAAATATTTTTGGCCATATCACCCTGCTCTAATCCACACCATCGGTCCATTTCTCTCCTTCAATTCAATTCACTTTTATTTATATAGCACAAAATCACAACAGTTGCTTCAAGGTGCTTTATATTGTAAGGTAAAGACCTCAAAAAGAAGACGCCACACATGTCCATTAAATTCTGCTTCAGTTACCATGCTGGCAACATTCAACGTCATCCTTTTGATTTCTAGCTTCAGACTCATGATCTTGTCTGACCCTCTCTTCACCTGCAAAACACTATTCACATAAAAGTAAAGATTACCACGACACTATTTCTTTCACCGTGGCTCAGGGGGTTGGGAAGCGCATCCTTAACCGGAAGGTCGCCGGTTCGATCCCCAGCCTCTCTGTCCTGGTCGTTGTGTCCTTGGGCAACACGCTTCACCTACTGCCTACTGGTGTTGGCCAGAGGGGCCGATGGCGCAATATGGCAGCCTCGCCTCTGTCAGTCTGCCCCAGGGCAGCTGTGGCTACAACCGTAGCTGCCTCCACCAGTGTGTGAATGTGAGAGTGAATGAATAGTGGCATTGTAAAGCGCTTTGGGTGCCTTGAAAAGCGCTATATAAATCCAATCCATTATTATTATTATTATATTCCATGTAGAAAGTGTGAATCAAGCTGCCGTGCTCCTGGCTTTGCTTCTCTTCCACTTGGTCTCCTTCCATCAGCACACTGTTGGCCAACAGCACCAAAGGCAGTTATCATTAACCTGGTGTGTGGTTAATGATGTGGAAATCTTACTCTTAATGATTGACATGTTTGATTTGGCAGAGACTTTACACCAGAGGGAATAAAAAATGCACTGGCTTGTACCTGTAAATGCACTGTGCTGTCACGATCTCAAGCTCTATACACACAAACAGAATTTAAACTAATAATACACAAAAATCTGATTCACAGGGAAGGATGGAAAAATCAAGTCTCTGTACTAAGACCTGTCTACAAACACAGCAACATAATTGTCATCATTAAGTCATATCAGCAACACAATCTAAACTGCAGATGTTAGAAACCTTGTTCCAAATCACTAAGTCGAAGGTAAGCAGGACTGCACTGCAGTGTGACCAGTGTACCAATGGTTAGACTCCCAATGACACTGGGAGTCTGCCAATGAAATGCCTATCCACGGTATACATTGCTCATTTCTTTCACGCCGTGTCTAAAACAGCTGCACTGGTAAGTTCACAGAGTCACCAGCTTAGACGCTACATCAGACAAATCACACCAAAGTACAGCACTTATAATGTCAGCTTCTAAACATGTTTCTTGGTGACATAATGCTTTTTCAGCGTTTCCACATATTCATATTCATTCCTAACAGATGTGTAAGGGTCTGACAAGCTTTTTGTTGTTTTTGCTAATAAGACACATAAGATTCATGCATCATACCTATGAGAGCAGTCTCGTAGCCTTGTTGTTTGACAACCTTGGCAAACGTAATCTCCTGGCTGGGGAGACCTCCAGATGCTGCATTAAATAAAAAGACACCTGGTCTGATATAACCAGCGATACCTGGAAAGAAAGAAAAACAAAAACAAACGTGTGACTTCAGCATGCATAAAAAAAATGACTCAATTCACAACAATGTGCATAAAGAGTTTTATAGACAGTTTTATTGTAATTGGGCTCAAAGCGATCTTAAATAATTCACTAAATGAATGGCCTCTGTTAAAGGTGTTTAACGCTCCTGTATTCTGGAAACTTCTCCACCAGGCCAACATTGAGCACTGCTCCTGTCGGGGAAGCTTGTTTCTGTCTGCAGCTTTTAACTGGCCTGATCGCACTGGGTATCGTCCGGTGAGAAACGCTGCCCTGCTGGGAGTGCAGAGGCTGGCTGCAGCAATGTGGTGGGTCAGCTTCACCCCTTCCTTTGCCAGCTGGTCAATATTGGGGGTCCTGCAAATCACATCATAAGCAATTACAGAACAGGTTTCTCATCAAAGCAAAATATGTCAGACTTGTCAATGCCTGAAATAAAGTTAAAGCAACTTATCTCCAGCTGTTGCCCAAGAATCTCTTGCTCAGTTCTTAATGCCCAAATTTTCCAATCAATCACAAATCACCACTTTACTGTTATTTTACAAAATCAGTGTCCCTGTTTCATAAAAAAGGTCTTATCAAAGAAAAACTATGACTTAGATAAAAATCAGTAAACAAAACTAACCGGGACACGCCGCTGTGATCATTCTGAATCTACTCAAACACTGGAGATGAACGTAAATATTTGAAAGCACCGACGTCTTTGCAGAATTAAAGCTCTATTAAAATTCCACTCACCTTTACTGTAGCGAGACAGAAAGAAATATCAGAAAGAGAACCTCGACAAATAAAACTTACTGCATGGAAACAAGAGCACAGGAATAAAATCTCATTCAACAAATATAAAATGGCATGTATGTATTTTTATTATTGCACTTGGATGCAATAATAACTGCTCGACAGCAGTCATCTATAATAATATTGCCCCTACAAGCCAAAACTCCCCAATGGGCAGCACTCGACAGGAAGAGACCTTGAGTAAAACCAAGCTCGACGAAAGGCTCTTCACACAGAGGCCACAACAGGAAACAGGACAAGAAACAAATGAACAGACAAAGAAATCTTTATTCTCAATTAGTCGGCCCCAATTAAGTCAAAGGAGAATTTTAGAGCAGTACATTGAGACAGAGGTAGTTTGAGATTGATCTGAAAATATCTTTTAAAAAAGTTCCCTTGATTTTTGTACTTAGCTCACATAGGCTTCATATTAGCGGATATTCTTGGGTAACGTCACTTTAGTATAATAAATGCTAAATGTAGCATTAAATAAAGCAATAAATGCTGAATTTATGTTGTTTGCCCAGCATCCAATACAGTGAAGTAATCCCAAATGATACTATCTCCTGTCATGGTCCTGGGTCTGTGGGTCCAGTGTTTGTGAATATTCTTTGAATTAGTTTGTTTCTGGTTATATTTGCCAGTCTTTTATGAGTCCTCTCTCCTCTACTGGGCTTCCTGTAGTGTATATCCAAAATATCAGAGGAACATGTTGTGCTCTTCTACCCTCTCTGCAGCCTGCTGTCCTGTTTATCTACAGATTCAGTAGTCTAACCCCCCCCCCAGACAACTGTGAACAGTTGAACAGTGAACAATCAACAGAGCCACAATCAAAGATATTCACTCCAGTATGGGAACAAAACGGCCTACAATAACAGGAGGTCAAATGAAAGAGTTCTGGGAGTAGCAGCTTCCCCCCATTTCTGCCAATCACGTCTCTAAGAACCAGTAGCCAAATTACACTTAAGCTTCACCAGCGTCAGTGAGAAGCAACATGTTCTTACCTCAGTGAGTTATTGCCATAACAGCCGAGGTCTCCAATTCCCAGGTCATCCACCATTATCAGGACAAAATTAGGCCTGTTGGTCTCCTGCAGAGAAGCACTGTTCACCTCTAAGAGCAGCAGCAACAGAGAGGACAGTGGCCACGTGGACTTCATGCTGTCAGAGCAGAAACACTGGAAGAAAAATCAAACCACATGTAATTGTAGTGTAAAGATACACTGACAGGTACCTGTATTACAGCCAGTAGTATTCTGGAGTTTCCCATCAATGACTCTGAAGCGTCCGTCAGTCGCTGTCAGTTACCGATGAATATAATTTAACTGACCATAGTTGACCATAGCTTTGACGCTACAGTAACATTTTCACAAGCATTTCACAAACCGTGGTGAAGTCATTAACCACGGACTGTACTCGTGTCTTCTTCTAGTGCTTTTAATCATGAATAATACAAACTGGTTATGATTCCAGCACACGGTCGAGTGAAAGGTTGACAATGAAGACTGTTACAGGCACATGTTCGCTCTTTTTCTTCAAATCGCTTACAAACACACTATTTAACATCATTAAAGTCCTGGTTAAGGTCGGGGATAAGGTCATGTTTAGGGCTGGAATACAGGGCTGGAACATCTATTACCACGGGAGCGTCATTGCACTGGATTTCATAACCCTCTGCGTACCATAAGAAGGACCGAAGGTCTCCTTTCACGTTCCTCAGGAACGCCGCGGGATGTGACAAAACATCGGCATGTTACGCCTCGGGAGTGAGAACGGGCTGGCAAGAAAGCTGAGAAAAAGCTACTAACTCCTTTTACTGCTTTACATTATATTTTTATTACTTTTTTACATTTACACGCTTAGTTCCTTAATTTTAGAAACACGGGAAACTTGAACTGTCTGGATCAGTGCTTAGAAACCATGGTGGAAATGGTGTCCCCACACTTAAAGCAGCCACAGCCTAATCTTAAACAGGTAGGTTAGTAGGTTAGTAGAGTCCATGTGAGTAAACTGGTGGCACAGCTGTGGATGCATATAAGGCAAAACACAGAGCCTGTTTCTGTGACATGGGAACATCAGGAGATGTCAACAAAACACCAGGAACAGAACTGTGGAGCTCCATAAGTGTGGCTCAGTTTGAATACAATTGCAATTAAGAAATACAGATAGAAAGTTAACAAATATGTTTTTATATTTATCAATCTAAAAAAAATAAACATTTAGTCTGATTTGATGTTACAATTAAAAAAGTGTTTTTATCTGAAGAGTAAATATCTGGTTTCAACTGTATATTTGATGATTGTCAGCACAAAGAGAGAGAGAGAGAGAGGAGCAGAGAGGGAGCTGGAGGATGAGGACAGAACAGATGAACAAGAGCAGGTGAGACTCACATGTTAGTCAAATGGTCGTTTACCACAAGTATCACCGTATCATAGGTCCTCATGTATCTCGTACCTAGTGTTTCTTTTTAGGTTTGCTATTTTTCAAATTCTGTATTTATTAAGTTATGCAGGCTTGTTTGCACAACAAGGATAAATAATTATATAAACTTTTCTCAATCTAAATATTGTACTTTGGTAGAATTAAAAAATAAGTGTAGTGCAGGTCTATGATGATTTTTAGTGCTGCTATCATCTAGTTCTGATTCTGGTTCTGTCTTGGTTAAGTCCTCAGTAATCCTGATTTTGAACTGTTGTAGTCCTGTTTTAATTCTGGATCAGTTCTGGGTCTGGTTGAATTGGGGATTAGTCCTCATGTCTTGATACAGCCCGACTTTGTTCTGCCTCGCTGCTTAATTAAAAAACTAGTTTAAGGTGTCCTGCACATGTGATATTTATTTTTCCTTATATGAAGTCATTCTTTTTTGAACAAAACTCAAAACAGAGCCTATTAATCTTTCAGTCATTTGTACCCCCCCCCCCCAAAAAAAGAAAAAAAATGCGTTTTGTGTTTCTTTTTGGGTTCATCTTGTGTTTGGTATTAATTCTTTGGGTTGGTTGTCGTGTCTATTATCCCTACCTGTGTCTCCCCTCTGTGCTCCGTTCAGGTCCCTGCGTTTTGTTGTAAAACAGTCTGTGTGTTTCCGGTTTTACTTTGTATGTCTGCTTCTCATCATGTCCATTAGTGTCAGCTGTGTCCACTCCTGCATGTCATCTCCTCATTACCTAGTGTGTATTTATAGTGTGTGTTGGCTTCTGTTCATCGTCGGATCGTCTGTGTTTCTCGGTGTAACAACGGCTCTCTGCATTACCCGCTCCCCGGTTCATGCTCAGGTTTGTCATTTAGTTTTCCCAGTCTAGGTTTTCAGTCATTCGTCTTTTCTTACTGCCTGTTCAAGTCGCTCCACTTCTGTAAATAAAACATCACTCTCATCACCAGTCAACTGCCTGCATTTTGGGTCCTTTTCCTCCTACACCACACGGCTCACCCCGCCAGCCGTGACAGTAACGCCACGAGTCCCAATGATCCACTTTGATTAGAAATGTTCCTAAATGAGAGTGATGACCAGAGGTAGTGTAGTCGCCATAATAAGAGATGCTCCAATTCCCCAAATACTGAGGAAAGGAGCTTTGGTGCTTCCTATATCAGCTCTGTTGGAGCAGCATACACTGGGCCATCTTTTCTTAATAGAGAGGAGAAAATGCTGTCCCATGATTCACTGGGACAGACCCTCCGGTCATTCATGAAAACAACAACATAATAAGCAAAGTTGTGCAGATCATGTAAATGTTCATTATAAATGCATATTTGCATTCAGTTCAATTAGTGAGAATTGTGTGATTATCATAAATTAATTTTTACCTCAGGTCTCGTGGGGTAAGTGATGGATGGAGGGAATTTTACTGCGTCACAGAAATCCTAAACAAGGAGGAAGGAAGACATTCCACTAGATCAAAGCAGTTAAATAAGTAATCAGGACATTTACATATAATATTTAAATATTAACAAAAATTCCCACCCGTGGGATTAATAAAGGTATCTTATCTTAAAATAACATGCATTTGATTTTATAGGCTAAAGGGCAGGATCTACTGTGCTATAATTTATATATTATGATGCAGTCAGTTTGCAGCAATAACTCGCATTCTGCCAAGAGCAGCAAAAACTAGTGGCTCAAAAAACTGCAGCCCTGAGCAGGGAGAGTCTCGTCCCATCCAAAATCAGTGTAAGCTCAGGCTTCACGCACGTTTGCCTCTTAAAACAGTGAGGCAGTTCAAAGGAGCCTGAAGGGAAATCAATGTGGTTTTGATGGAAATCTCTGACAACTGTTTATTATTACAAACTGCAATGTGTGTGAAAGCAGACCTAACATCATTTGCCATCAGATCCAATCCAATCCAATTTTATTTATAAAGCACTTCAAAATACCCAGCACAGGAACAAAGTGCTGTACAGAAAATAAGTTAAAACAATAGAATAACAAAAAACAGCAAATTAAATAAATAAAACACATAAGACATAAAATTAAAACAGCCCTATGTTAAAGCAAAAACAAGATAAAACAGCATCGAATCACCTAAAAACAACTAAAATAAAAATAAAAAACCAACATCTCACGTGGTGTCAAAGGCCAAGGTAAAGAGGCGGGTTTTCAAGAGTGACTTAAAAACAGATAAAGAAGAGGCCTGTCTAATCTCTAAAGGAAGCTCGTTCCACCGTTTGGGAGCTGTTACAGCAAAAGCACGATCTCCTCTAAGTTTACGCCCAGTCCTGGGTATCTTCAGGAGCAGCTGATCAGCTGACCTGAGAGAGCGGGTGGGTGTATAAGGCTGTAGCAGCTCAGAGAGATAAGATGGAGCTAGGCCATGGAGAGCTTTAAAAGTAAATAAAAGAATTTTAAAATGAATCCTAAAAGAAATGGGCAGCCAGTGAAGTGAAGCTAAAACAGGGGAAATGTGCTCAAACTTTCGAGTGCCAGTTAAAAGACGAGCTGCGGCATTTTGCACCCTCTGTAGATGACTAATATATAATGCACTGACCCCAATATAAAGTGCATTACAGTAATCCAGCCGAGTGCTAACAAAGGCGTGGATCACTGTCTCAAAGTGCTGCTGTGAAAGAATTGGCTTTATTTTTGCCAGCTGCCTGAGGTGAAAGAAGCTAGATTTTACCACGGCCTTAATTTGATTATCAAACTTTAGATCACAGTCCACTTTGACCCCCAGGTTTGTGACAGTTGGCTTAACATACTGTGCCAGGGAATCTACATACACATTGGGGGTCTCAGTGGGGCTACCAAAAACCATCACCTCAGTCTTTTTATCATTGAATTTTAAAAAGTTAACAGACATCCAAGCCTTAATGTCATCGAGACACTGAAGTAATGGCTGTGTAAGGTATCTGCCTTTTTTCTTTAGAGGGACATAGATCTGACAGTCATCAGCATAAAAGTGGAAAGCAATGCCGTGCTTTCTCAGTACAGAACCAAGAGGAAGCAGATATAAAGAGAAGAGGAGGGGGCCTAGAACTGAGCCCTGTGGGACACCACACAAGAGGGGAGCGGAGGACGACGCATAGTCACCAAGGCTGACACAAAAAGTTCGCCCCGTCAAGTAGGACCTGAACCACTCCAGTGCTGTGCCCCTAATGCCCACCCAGTGCTCCAAACGAGAGAATAAAATGGCATAATCCACGGTATCAAACGCAGCTGTCAAATCTAAAAGCACAAGAACAACACAGTCCCCAGCATCAGTCGCTAAAAATATGTCATTAAAAACTTTTAAAAGGGCTGATTCAGTGCTATGAAAGGGTTTAAAACCAGATTGGAAAACCTCTAAAACATTTTGCTTTTCCAGGAAGGCCATTATTTGGCTGTAAACTACCTTTTCAAGAATTTTGGAAAGAAAAGGTAGTTTGGAGATAGGCCTGTAATTTGCAAGAACCATAGGATCAAGAGCAGGTTTTTTAATCAGGGGTTTGACTACTGCATGTTTAAAATCTTTAGGGACAACACCTGACATCAGACTATGGTTTACCAGCTCAAGCACCAAAGGACCAACTGTAGGTAACACCTCTTTTAAAAGTCGAGGAGGGACAGCATCATTTGGAGACCCTGCAGGCTTAAGATGACCAACAGTCTCCTTTAAAAAGGATAGAGTCACAGGCTCAAACCTGTCAAAGACAGCAGAGCAGGAAACAGAGACTGAGAGGTCGTGAGCATGAGGAGAGATTTGAGCCCTTGTGGAGGAGACCTTCTCGATAAAAAAGTGTAAAAAATTTTCACAGGCTTCTGATGAGGGCTCAATACAGTCAGTATATGGTGCATTAAGAACAGAGTTAATAGTATTAAATAAAACACGTGGGTTATGGCAGTTTGACAAAATAATGTCAGATAAGTGTTTTCTTTTGGCATCTTTTACAGTTCTTTGATATCGACGCCAACAGTCCTTCAGCATCTGGAATGACACTTGTAGTTTGTCCTTTTTCCACTTGCGCTCAGCTCGACGGCAGTCACGTCTGACAGCTCGGGTCAAGTCGTTCAGCCAGGGCTCAGATTTAGTTTTAGGCAGTCTGGATTTTAATGGAGCCACAGTGTCCAAAGCAGTCCGACAGGTAGAATAAAACCATGAGCTCAGTTCCTCAGTCTGGCTGCATAAAAAATCCGGGATCTTACAGATCTGGTCAAAGACTGTTGAAAAGTGTTCAGCAGTGGAGGAGTTAAAAACACGACAGCGCTGAGCAGCAGCGCGAGTTTTAACTGAGGCACAGGCAAGAGGAACTTCAAACAACACAGGACTGTGGTCAGAAAACACAGCATCACAAATCAGATGACGAGACGTTCCAGTTACTTAGTAGCACATTATCACATGGAGATTAATCGAACGCACTAACACGGATTCATTCATAGGACATTTCACTTGTATTCGTTACAGATTCTTCAGCCAGACGTGGCTTGCTGTGTGCGCTCTTCACACCTCACTTCCTCACCCTGCGCACAGAGTGATTTAGGACAGAGAGTTTTGGCACTGCGCTCACAGCTTAAGTGCCAATTATGCAATCGTTTTAAAAACATCTGCCACTCCTTAAAAATCTCGAAATCTTTATTCTAAAAATGATCAATATTGTTTTTTCTTATCCAAGTAACCTGCAAAGATCAACAGGGTAAGAACACGTTGGTGAAGCATTTCTACAATTTCGTTGGCACATGTTCAATGACAACAAAGGTCTATTCTATTCTATTCTATTCTATTCCATGTGCATGTTGTCACCCATCTTCTCCATACTGTAGTTTCCACACGGCGAGCACGCAACATCACGCATCACGTCAGGTTGTTGTTGTCAGAGGACCGTCCTTTCCTCAGTCAGTGTTCAGGACTGTGTGTCTTCATGCGGGAACATTTATCTTTAATGTGTGGCTTTATCCAAACTGCTATAAATGTATTGTTGTTATTTATTGTTGTTGTTGTTGTTGTTACTGGTCTCCATCCTCTAACAGAGGAGTTTTAGTAGCAAATAACTTTTGCCTTTGAGTTTTACTTCTAACCTGCAGATAAATGAACAGAGTTCGAGTATCCGCACATTTGCTCCTGCAGACAGACGGAAGTGTTACTCACCTGCTGAATGACAGACGGTGATCCGGAGCGCAGGCTGTACTGTTGCTCTGTGGGACGCTTCTCAAATCTTGCAAAGTTGTTTGAGCTCCTGCTGTGAAGCCAGAATCACGCGAGAAGTGGGGGCTACTCTGTTTTTCTGTTTAGCTTTAGTAAATAGAAGTACTTCCTGTCATGAATTTCAAAACAAAACTCCACAGTCAGACCAAGGAAAACAATGGAGAAAACGTAATTAAAAATTCGCCCATCATATTTGACTAAGCCTGCACCACCTGTCTTTGATGCTCAGCTCAGGGTTACACTGCTGCTCACAGTACAAACTACTGACAAATATGTGACCGATATGAGTCATGAATCAGGCCACTTTTTAGCCCTTTTTCGATTTAAGTCATTCAAGAACGTGATTATGATCCTGTCTTATTTCACCACCTCGGTGATTATTTATTGTACTTTTCTTTCTTTCAGAAGTGTCACTGACAGCACCAATGTCTCAAACCTACACACATACACAGAGATGGTACAAAGAAAATGAAGTGTTTATGTAGCACCCTTCTACTCTGCTTGAGCATTCAAAGCACTTTATACATCATGCCTCATTCACCCAATAGTGATGGGATTTCCGGCTCTTTTTAGAGAACCGGCTCTTTCAGCTCCCAACCGGATCTTCAGGTTGTTTTGTTGCTTTAATTAATTTATTATTAACAATAATATAAAATTATGCACAAAATGAATTACTAATGTAAAAAAACGTGGTTTTATTTATATATGTTTATATATAAATATATGCGGTGGCCCCTAGAGACAAAGCACGTACAAACTCCAAAACACATTTCTAGCGTTAACTGAACTTCCAAACAGAGCTACCTAGATCACTTAAATTACACAGTTGAAAGCAGGTGTGTATTGTTTGTGTGTTTATACACAAGCACTCATATATATTCAAATAATTTAAAAAAAAGTTCATTTACCTGTTACTACCACACACCACATCCGGTCGTTGGTAGTGATGTTCGATTCGTCAACGAATCGTTCAATACTCGAGAATCACTTTACTGACTCGTGAATCATGATTCACAAGCCCAACTGACTCACTGACTCATCCCTGTTGCTGTTAGCAAACTAATTCCATTATCGTAAGCATAAGCGAATCACTCAGGACTCACTCACCCCCTCCCTCCTGGCTCACAGCTTCTTCTTCTTCTTGGTTGGCAGCCAATGTTAAGGCGCATTACCGCCCCCTGGCTCACAGCGCAGTGGACATTTAGATGAGAAAATATATATTTGACACACTTAAGGAAAATACTAATAAAATACAAATAAACAAAATAAATGTTTATTAAGCAATTTTGATAGGAAATTGCTTAATTTTAGAAATGTTTTTGCTTTTTTTCTCTATAAAATAGTTTTGGTTTTTTTTTTATCATTCATCTTAGCAGTGGGATTTACATGAAAAGGGAAACAAATTAAGTTTGAGTGAAAATGTAAAATTTTTGCACTCTCTGGTCGACTGACTCAGTGAATCAAATGACTCAAAAAACCCGATTCACTTTGGTGAGTGACTCATTAACACTTGATTCAGTAAAAAGAATCAAATTTACCATCACTAGTCGTTGGTACTTGCTGGCTTGTGTAGCCACTAGGTAACAAAAGCTCAACACTGCCCCCTAGCATCCTGGAGCACTTCTGTTGTGTTTTGTACGCGTTTTGGAGTTTTTATGTGTTTTGGAGTTTTTACGTGCTTTGTCTCTCTAAATATACTTTTATTTTTTTCACTCCACATAAAATGTAATAAATAAATCATATAATAGAAAAACCAACTATTCACATTTCAACTTTTAACTATTTAAATTTTCAGCTTTTTCCTTTTAAACAAATTTAAAGTGAAACAACACAAAACACTGCAAACCACAACACAATTAAATATAAATGAAAATATGAAAACTAAAAGAAGATGCATATTCTCTGTCATATGGACCTGCATGAATAAACTTTCTGAATCCTTTATCATCTGCAACTGAAAATAGTTGTGGATGATTACTATACCTTTCTAATGTGACGTTGTTGTCCCTGCTCTCGCTCTCTCTCTCCCGCTCTGTTCCGGACGATCTGATTTCCTCGTGTCAGCATTGTTCCCACATCATCATAATTAATGTTGTTCCAGGTTCAACATTGCAAGTGACCAATCACCTTCTTGTGACGTCATTCCTTTGCGACTTCGAAATACCCGCCTTCGATTATTTCGAAATACAAGTGAAGAAGCGAAAAACCGCCGCCTGTCCGCCGAATTTGAAGTCAATTCGCCTGTCCGCCGAATTTGAAGTCAATTTAGGATACTTTCCTTTAATAAACGGTAAGCATTATACATATGTTCCTCACTTGGCTTGCTGTTTGTTTGCTAGCGATAGGCTACTTGACGACAGCATTAGCTAACCAGTGTTCTCTAGACCAGCGTTCCCCAACTTTTTGGGTGTTTCGTGGCCCGGGGGTTGGGTCAGGCAAAATTGCAGTAGCTCCCCTGATCATTTTACAAACATAAGTGAAGAGAATCTGGACTAAAAGGCCTAGACTTATGGTTGTGTGCTGAATCTATGAATCAAACTATCACCTGGAAACATAATTAACTGGTCCATAGCTGTGAAACTGGACATGAGTTCTTGATTCTATGGAGATTAACAGTAATCCAGAAATTTACAAATTTGTCCCAGGGACATCGCGTAGATGTTGTCCCAGGGACATCGCGTAGATGTTGTCCCAGGGACATTGTGTAAATGTTGTCCCTGGGACATCATGTAGAAGTTGCCCTGGGACATCGTGTAAATGTTGTCCCTGGGACATCGTGTAAATATTGTCCCTGGGACATCGTGTAAATGTTGTCCCTGGGACATCGTGTAGATGTTGTCCCTGGGACATCGTGTAGATGTTGTCCCTGGGACATCGTGTGATAGCTTGTAAATAATGGAATGAAAATTATTGATTGTTATTAACTTGTGAAAAAGAAGTGTAACAAATCCACATGTTATGTTCTTACACCCTTACAGAAACTGTGACTCCTTCACAATGTCAGGTAAATGTCAACTCATGTTGAATAATCAACCAATCAAGCCTTTTATTATCACATGCAATGTTACACGTACAACTGCAATGAAAATTTCACCCCCTTCTGACCATACATATATTGCTTAAACATCACATTGGGAAGACAGGTCGGAAACAGTTAGGAAGGTCAGAAAACAATTTAATTAATAGATGAGGGGAGAGGAGGAGAAAAAAGAACTACAACCAGACAAAGCTCCTAGAAGACTGAAATGGATGATGGTTGCAGCATGCAAAAAGAAAATGATATCTGTTGACTACAGCATATGCTTTCTCACAGATTACCTTGTGGGAGTAGCTGGACCAAACTCTATTGGTATTTCAAGTTTGAAATCCCTGTTTGACCAGACTAACATTTCAGATGAGGTACCTCTTGACATAAAAATCCTTTTATGTTGTCATAAAACTAATGTTAAATTCTGCTTTAAATACACTTTATTGTACAATTTACTTAATGAATCGTGTTCCTTAGTTCTGTTTTTATTTATATGTATTTATTTATTTGTTTTATAAGGTAATAGATGGCCTAATCTATTTGCAGTGTGAGGTATGTTGAAAAGCTTGTTTGATCATAATGACATAGCATGTTTACGTTTTTTGTAATGTATTTGAAAACATAGGTGTATTTATGTTATTTTTATAGAATTTCCCTCACATTTATCCAATACCAAGCCAAATCACTGGAAAAATTTTGGATGGGTCCACAAGAGCACAAAGTGCATACTTTTTGAAGGTATGACTTGGACTGTGGTAACTATGTTCTTATCACAAAGGGTTTATAAGTTGCCACTATAAACAAACAGCATTTTCCAAAATTGAAGCCTTGTCAGAAGAACCTGAAAAACACCTTTCTGAAACCTTTTCTGTGTAAAGACTTGTTCAAAAGCAATGCACACAGATTAAAACATTTCTGTCTTGGCCAACTGATAAAGAACACCAAAAATTTAGTGGTGCGTGTTGAGTCTGTGGTCTTGATTTGTTTTGTACACACTATAGAAATTAATTAATGTAAACCAAAAATGACACTTTCTATATGTTTGTGTATCTGCAGAATTAATTACAAGTCTCACCTGACAAGCTTTTGCAGTTTTGCAGTGTCATTCTTGACAGAAAAACATACTTGTCACATTCTTTTTATTTCCAGAAAAACATCTTTCAGATGTATGAGAAATTGATTGGAGCCTGTCTGGAAAACGGCAGCCACTGGACCTTGTTTGTAAGTTGCACAGATTTTGCACTCTCTCTAGTGCATGATACTTTTCAGTGTCCCTCATTAGGAAAGCTCAAGGCCCAAGCCTACCATATCCATCTTTTTACAAAACAGTTTTGTGACATACCCAAGAGGACCATAGTCTATATGAATTCATTTGGCGAGTCGGAGGTCAGAAAAAGTGCGGTGTTGAAAAACTGGAGGTAATTAATTAACATATTTAACATAACATATTTAATTTAATTGAAATCATTACCGAACGTGGTTATTGATTTCTCTATATGCTTTTTATTTGTAATAACTGCGATTTCTCAGCTCATTTGCTTCAGCAAGAGGCTGCGCTGGAGAGTGGACCTTGTCACATGTGAGCCACCCACATCAACAGGATGGGAACTCATGTGGAGTGCATGTCATAATGGTACTGAAAACTATAGCTTTAACCTATATAAGTAATGTTTACATTTTTGCCTATTCAGTTTTTAAAGCCTTAGAGGCAGGATGGTAAAATCTCAATTTTTTTTGTAGATTGAACCATTTCAGCAGTAATGCTTTGCTTTGGTTGCTCTGTTTTTTTTTTTTCTCGGGGGGGGTTAAAAACAAACAAACATTTCTTTGTTAATCTAATTCTTTTTGTTCTTTTTTTTTTTTTTTTTCTTCGTCAATTATTAGTTTGCCCAATCTCTCATTGACGGTAAAACACAAGTGGAGGAGTACAACACTGAAATCACAAAGCTCAGGTCCCGACTTTGCCACTACTTATTTTCCTCAATAGGTAAAGATAAAATTAGCTGCCTTCTTTTTCTCTAACATTGGAAAATGTAACTTGTACTTAAACAAATTATATTTTGCAGATCGAACTAGGAAGTGCAGTCAGTGCTGGTGTGTGATTGCAGCCAAAGACCGGGTACACTATGACATGTCCTTAGCCATATAGATTGTTTATATAATGGACTTTGTTCATTTGTTTTTTGTTTGTTTATTTCTTCTTCTTCTTTTTTTTTTTAATTCACAGGTGCAGTGCCAGAAATGTGGTGCATACAAGCACATGCGTTGTTCAAAGTCTGTTTGTGGCATCTGTATCTTCTGTGAGAGTAAGTCACAATATAACTAAACAATGTCCAAAAATGTTTAAAGTGAATTTTTTTTTCGTAATTTTGCCTTTGCACACCAGGACTGTGTAATTAAAGTGGACGTTTCAAGATCCAGTTTTTACACAAAACTATTTTAGACATAACTGTGTCGTATTGTGGGGATTTCTCTTCACAATTAAATTGATATAGTGCTGTTTATATCATTCTTCTTTATGTAACAGCACAGTGCAGCACAGCAGAGGGAAAGGAGTTGTGCAGCATAGTGGGTGGCTATACAGGAGGAGCAATAGAAGTAGCCAGTGAAGAATGTCATCAGGGAAAGCATCAGGCAGCGAATGACAAAGGAAAAGTTCCTAAGGGAGAGAACATCTGCAGCAAATCGACAAGTAACAGTGAGATAGGAGGACTGACAGTCAGAGATGAAGGTACACAGACTGAAGACAAAGAAAAAGAAACAGAAGCGCAGAATCAACGCAGAGAACATGTCAGTTCATGTTTTCAGAGGTTTGATTGGGGTAGATATACATTTCGTGATTTTGATGTCACCTGAAATAAATCCGGGTTACTCGTATCAATGAAGTGACAATGTGGCTGGAAATTGTGCATTTGCTGCAACATATACACAATTACACCATGTAAACAAAAGCATTTAACTTTGTGCGCGTGTGTGTGTCTCTCTCTGCTCTTTTGGTGTTTGCACTTTTTCTTTTTTAGGGCCGTAAAGCCAAACTGCCCGCAATGATTCTTGACAGGCCTAAGAAGGCCAAAACTAAAGTAACAGTGTTTAGTGTTCTGAGTGAAGAGGAGGCTGGGGAGCTAGCCCTCGGGTTTGCCGGAAGATTGGCCTGCGATGTCACAACAGACATGGTCTGTAAAGGCATCGACCATTCAAGTGCTGATATGACAAAGTAAGTTAGTAAAACAATATGAAAGTTGTATCTTTTTTGGTATTATTTGTCATTTCCCCGTATTTGGGTTATTGGTGTAACATTGTTAATCTTACTTTCTAATAACAGACAGACTCTTCTCAAAATCCAACACAATCTTAAACATGAGCTGACTGATTCCTCAACCTTCAGTTTGCTGACACACACCTTTGGCCCCGCTGCACTGGATTCTGTCATTTCATTCCTGTGTGAAAAACTTGATCTTGTCTCTTAAATAATGAAACCTTTTGTGACTTTTGTTTGTTCTGTAAATCAGAATCTTGAAAATTGTTCATTGTTGTTCTAAGTTTGTGTTAACTATTTGGCAAAAATGATTGGTTCCTAATCCAAACAGCATAATGACTGTTCTAACACATATCTTAAAAATGCTACAAAGAAAGAAAATTATCACATATGTTTCAATATGAATGTAATTGTGTCACACTCGGTTTGTAGTAGCTTTCCTGTTTTATTTTGAGTTTTGGTATGTTTACACTGTTATTTTTATTTCCCGTGTGTTCGTCTTCCCTTATTAGTTTTACTGTATTTAATTAGTCTGATTTAATAACTTATAATTATTTACTTTCCAGTGTGTATATATGCTCCTCGTTTGGATTATTGTTTGTTTGAGTTCTGCCTGTCTTTTCTATTAAAGATTTGGACTTTTGGACTATTAGTGGACCTCGTAGGTTTTTATTCTGTTCAATTGGTAATTGACTGGGTTTAATTTAGTGGCCTGGAAAACAGGCCGGAGGGGTCTGGTCATTTTAACCCCCTAAGACCCGAAATCTTCCATGGCATGCATTTTTAATTTCTCTTTGATATTTGGGCCGATTGGAACCCGATGAATGTAAAAAGAAAGAATTACCAGGTTTTGTTTTTTTTACCTAATTTTTGTTTCTGAGAAAAATGAGAGCCACATATGAGGACATTCATTTGAAATTTCGATAGAACAGTTGCAGTATAATGTCCTCATAACTGTATATCAGGCACTTGTTGATCAAGATTTAGTATTTTGGTCTAAATAACCCAAAATGTGATGTCCACATGTGTGGACGCCAGGCTGGAGTAAAGTGTTAGAGCTATTTATACCTATGTAAAATTTTATACACTGGTTTTTACCTGTCTTGTTTCAGAAAGGTTTAAAAGGGTAATGTCCACAGTTTATTTGTTTATTTATTTGTTTGAATTCAACATATTTTATTAAAGTAATTGAGCTTGAACACAGAAAAAACTGAATCAAATAATCATAAAATCAAATCACTTGCACTATACTGAAGTCTAATCTACTCTGAGCTAATGCCGGTTTCCAACACTAATGATCGGGTGAAGGAGAGAGATGAGGGTGTGCACGGCCACTGGTGCTCTTATCCCTGTTCTTTGTGATACAATCCAACAGGAAAGCAGTCAAACCCTTGGACATTAGCCAAGTTAACGTTCACAAATATATACACACAGAGGAACTCTGAGCCCCAATGTCAGCATTAGCACAAACATGCCACTTCATACCAAATCTCAGTGTGAGGTCAGGTGTTAGTCTCATTCCATTATTCTGGCTATATTTTCTTACTCATTACTATTAAACTTATACTTAAGACTAACTATTAACAAAATCACACCCCAATAACTCTGTTATTACACTTTGTATTTAATCATAAAAAGGCTGGATGTTGAAACCTTTTACTTCTATTTTGTATGAGCCAGGATTCTCAACAGCTGATACTCTGTCCAAAAAGTGACAGGTATCGTTTTATGGAGCAAAAAACTTAAGAGCGCATATTTTATAAATAATACCAACAATTACAAATGCAGACCTTTAATAGTAATAAGTAATCCTTTATTTATAATGCATAGCAATATAAAAATAGTAACATATGAAAATATTACAATGGGCACAGATGAATTTGTATCAAAAACAGCAACCAAGCCAAAGTAATGAATAACACACATAAATAACAACTGCTTGAGAGACCAAACAATTTCTTTTCATCTGTTCCTTGGCAGAAAGTTAAGACAGCTTTAGGTTTCAATAAACAGAAGTAATGGATGCAGTCCCTTTGAAATGTCACACAAAAGTCTACTTGTGCATATACTTAGCTTTAACTCTTCTCTTTTTTGTTTTGTATTCCAAAAGGTTTTCATTTTCTCCAGAGGATGTCTCTCTTTCAGTGGTTATCGACTGTTCACATTCATTTTCAGACTGTTGGAATGTCGATGCTGGCCGAACGTTTCTTGCTAGAATACAATGGCCTAATTTTGCGTGCATTCTCTGTCGTCTTTATTTCGTACTGGCATATACTTTTGCCTACTTGTTTTGTTTTTAAGACATTTGTATGCAGTTCATCTATCATTGGAGTAATACCCTCTGGAATGAATGCCCACTGTTTAACTGTGTCTAAAACAGCATTTAGTTTTCCAACCGCATCTTCTGTGCATTTTTTGTCTGTGCTTTCAACTACAGGAGTGTCATTCAAAGTTGATAGAGGACTTTTCAGAGAGTTTTTCATTTTTTTAAAATGGCTACAAGCCACCTTCAGGCAAGCACATGTGTTATAGTGAGAGAACGTACAACAAGTGCACTGAAGTGTTTCAGCCGATGCAAAAAAACACAGATTTCCAAACAAACTTGGCATTTTTATCACTTTCAAGTCCTCACAGTGTACAAAGTAATGCCTTTCTTTCACTGCAATTCTTGCCAAGGTAGAAATGTCTGTTTCCATGTTTGGATAGATGTCATTGTCAGCCTCTGCTAATTTTGCAAGTAACACTAGATGCTTGCAAAGAAGTCCTCGTAAGCCATATGTACAGTTGCAGTAGGACTCAACAGGGCAGACGTCATACACCATGTCTTCTCTTGACTCAGATGGGACTTGATATGCATTAACTCCATGGCTGTTCTTGACTGTAATTTTAAGAGCCCAACCACTTTCCATCAGTCTTGAAGCAGAGTCTGAAACTTGAGACAAGGTGTCAGCAAACCTGTTTTTCATGCGGCCCACATCTTGCAGGGTTTTTATGACTGAGAAGTAGTCGTCGGCCTTCCCTAGGAGCACTTCAATCAGATCATCCAGACGCCTATTCTTGTAGCCAGATAAAAACTGGTATTTCAGGCGGTGGAAAAATCTGAAAAACAGTTATTTGAAATGATTAGTAACTGTAATTGAAGGAATTTAAAGTTTTAATCAAGACTGTATTATTTTTTTAAAAATTGGAATACCTATTGCACACGTCTTTTATAAAGGAATGCTCTGTGCCGGTTTAGCTGATTTAGGCAAATCCACCTACTCTGTTTTTTGTTGTGATAACATAAAAAACGCTGCTAGAATTTAAAGGATTTGCCTAAAACCTGTTCTGGCAATGACATGACGAACCTACTCAGTTTAGCCTCTTGGATTAAAGCATAATATATTTTTTTCAGCAATACAATTGAATGAGGTCAAAATAATAAATCATACCTTTCAATCACATTGTTTGTTTCAGAACGAGCGTGACTGAAGCGACGGCCGTAGTCACACCACATGTGGCCAATGCCTTCCCAGTGCTTCTGAAAATACTGGCACACCAAAGGGTATTGCTTAAATGTCTGGCAGAACTCTGCTGATGTGGCTTTAAAGTCGTCCTCCTAAGAGAATTGGATGCAACAGAATATATTTCAATCCATTTAACAGACCTATTGAAATCTTTAATATTATGTATTGAAGCCCTTTTCCTTTTATTGAATAACATTAAGAATTTTAAGTTATTAATAATATGTCGTGTTTTTGTATTAAGAAGCAATTATTTCTTCCCTTACAATGGCTAAGAAGGAACACTAAACCTATAAGCATATTTGGTTTCAGCATCTGTCTGTGAAAGAATCCCACTCACAAGTTCTACTGCACAGTGGGTGACACAATGATGGTCTGCACAGCTTAAGTACTTGTTTTGATAAGCAAGATAAGAAGCCAGTTTTAGAAATTGTTTCAAAAATCTATTTTGTATCTCTCTGTAACTTTTTTTAGCAACTGAAAGTTATTATGCTCTTAGTGTAATCAAGAAATCAAAATGTGAAATAGACAAATTACACTTACAGATGTGCAAGCTTTCAGCTTACAAAAGAAAGAAATGATTTCATTTCTCTTTTGGGTGTTAGAAAGCCCATGGACCCCGGACTCTGATTTTGAAAGCCATCGATTAACAGCCTGTGAATGTAAGAGGAAAAAAGTTAATCTGGAGAGAGAGACAGAGGAGCAGCTGTACAAAAAGCATAAAAGAAAGCTGACGTCCAAAAATAACTTTGTCACTCACTGGACAAGAGGACCTGTGCATTACAGAAATCAACCAGGCAAACATATTTTTAAATGTCAAAAAGAGCTTTGGGAAGCAGCCACCAGAAGATGAGTGCACTGTGGTCTTAAATGGATGGACATAGTCACTCAACATTTTATCCCTTTATATTCATTAACCTGAGTAGGTGAATATCACAATGAGGCAAATCATGACAACAGGACCCTGTTGTAAAAATGTGTTTCAGGTGCATCTTAGACAATGTGAAAAGAAAACAATGTGGTTTACCTGCAAGACATGGTACCAGCATAGAAGGATAGCTGACTCTGGAAAAACCTTCTGCAAAGCATTTATTTCCGCAAAGTCTTTGTCAACCATAAATGCTCTACAGAAAAAAAGAAAACACTAAATGAGATTAAACAGTATGAAAATGTTTTTGCTATCTCAAAGCACCACTTCAATGCCAAATTAAACATTTCAACTCACAAGTAGATATATAAAATACTGCATACAGCCTATAGGAATAACTTTAACAACTGGAAAGGAAAGTTTTTTGCAGCCCATGCTGCAGCTATAGCATTAGATTCTGGCATGTTATAACTTTTTTGAAAAGGAATTATTTCAAAATCAATAGCTGTCAATGTATTATTTACCTCGGGGAAGTTGGGAAATGCTCACAAACTATTCCAAGAACAGTTTCCAGGGTTTTCGGACTTTCGTTGCTGACAATAGCATAGGCCACAGGGACTCCATGCCCATGATCATCTCTTACAACAAGTGTGAATAAGGGAAATGAATACTGGTTAACGCAGTGCGTGGTGTCAACAAATACTAACTGTTTTGCATAGTTCTCCATGTTTGATTTCATTACAGGTGTCTGCAAAACAATCATTAGTTCTTGGTCAGATGTGTATGGTTGATAGAAGAGAACATGTTCTTGATGTTTTCCATTAAGTGTCCCAGGGACAACATTTACGCGATGTCCCAGGGACAACATTTACGCGATGTCCCAGGGACAACATCTACGCGATGTCCCAGGGACAACATCTACGCGATGTCCCTGGGACAAATTTGTAAATTTCTGGATTACTGTTAATCTCCATAGAATCAAGAACTCATGTCCAGTTTCACAGCTATGGACCAGTTAATTATGTTTCCAGGTGATAGTTTGATTCATAGATTCAGCACACAACCATAAGTCTAGGCCTTTTAGTCCAGATTCTCTTCACTTATGTTTGTAAAATGATCAGGGGAGCTACTGCAATTTTGCCTGACCCAACCCCCGGGCCACGAAACACCCAAAAAGTTGGGGAACGCTGGTCTAGAGAACACTGGTTAGCTAATGCTGTCGTCAAGTAGCTTATCGCTAGCAAACAAACAGCAAGCCAAGTGAGGAACATATGTATAATGCTTACCGTTTATTAAAGGAAAGTATCCTAAATTGACTTCAAATTCGGCGGACAGGCGGCGGTTTTTCGCTTCTTCACTTGTATTTCGAAATACTCGAAGGCGGGTATTTCGAAGTCGCAAAGGAATGACGTCACAAGAAGGTGATTGGTCACTTGCAATGTTGAACCTGGAACAACATTAATTATGATGATGTGGGAACAATGCTGACACGAGGAAATCAGATCGTCCCTCTGTTCCTGTGCTACTGAGTGTAACTACCGCCCCTCCCCCCTCTACCCAGCGCAAAGCACAAGGCTGGCGTGCCGAGTGAAGCGGGAAAAAGTGAGAGAGAGAGAGAGAGAGAGAGGGTGAGAGAAAGAAAAAGAAACCACGGCTCCCAATAAGGAGTCGGCTCGTGTCGTTGACTTCAAAGAGTCGGCTCTAAGAGCCGTTTCGTTCGCGACCGACACATCACTATCACCCAAGCACCAAGTGCTTTCTATGTAACATTCACACATGTTCATACAATGATGAACGTATCAAAGAGCAACTTGGGGTTCAGTATCTTGCCCAAGGATACTTAAGCATGCAGGCTTGGGCAGCCAGGGATTGAACCTTCAGATTAGTGGACGACCTGGTCTACCTCCTGAGCTGCAGCCGTCCCCACATAGATGGAACTAGCACGCTTTCCATTCACAAACTTTGCTCTGCACTGTCAACATATGCACAAATATTTGATTAAAGCATGATTCTACGAGTATCTGTAAATAAGACGACACAGTGATACTGGTCAGTGCATTTCAGAGAAAGATACCACTAGCTTCTTTCTTGGTGGTGCTCTCACACTTTTTTGCTTATTAGGATTCAAATTTATTGTCTTTACACATGTGTGAATGCAGGGTGACGAAAAACAGTTTGCATCTAATAGGAAGTGCAAAGTGCAGTAAGTGCAATAAGAGCCGATTATATACAGATAAGTTAAATAGAGAGCAAATACACAGATGTACTGATATATACAGTTGAGGGTCGTTTAAATGGTGGAATAGTTATTCACTGATTATGTCCAAAGAGACCAAATATACAGATGAACTACAGACAGATATACAGATGATCTGTATATCTATATATGCAGGTGTAATATGAACAATTATACAGATGTGCTACATATATTCAGATGTATGTGTTAGGAGGTGGTGGGTAGGTGTATTGTTGTTGTTTGGGTTTTGTTTTCCTTTTTGGTTATAGGTAGGCGAGGCTGGGCTTGATGGCATTCCAACACACCTGCGACGCATCGGATGTCATCAGTGAGCGCTCTTAGGGAGCTGAGTCACGGACGTCTGGTGTCGGAGTATTGTCGCTGTCACAAGTGGTAACTAGTCAGCACAGGCTGCATCTGTTGATTTTACGCTGTGGAGCTGTATGTTTTAAAGGATCCATGTTTCGCCTACTTTTCTTTGTCTTAGCCTGTTCCATCGCCTGCCCGCCTACCTAGGATTTTGTGTTGACTATTGTGGATCCGCGACGGAGTGCTACGTACCATCAGGCGGCGTTCACCGCAGCGGCTGTGGTTTGCACTGAAAAAAATATGTTGTTGGATTTACTTAATTCAATGGTGGACATTTGTTGCACACAGATGTTTTGCTTTGGCAGCAACTTAAACAATTGAGTTAAATTAACACAATTTATTCATGTTCAATAAACCTGTGCAATTTGTGTTGATAAAATGTGACTTAAACATGTTTTGATGAAGTAATTTGAGCTCTTGAAATATTTTAATCCTTCACAATTTTCTCACTTTATCCCAACACCATTCAATAACTTTTACCCAATACTACTTGGTCACTTAAATACTACATGTTATCTTCAAATTACATTTTGCTATTATATTCTAGTATCAAATACACAATTTTCAAATGGAGGCCTTATAACAGATTATATTGTCCTCTTCCAAGATGGTTGCTGGCATCCACCAGTAACCTTTCAAAACAAAATGTCTAATTTCACTGCATTGACAGTAGGTAAAGAATTAAACTGACATTACTCCTCCACTGAATCTATATAAATCAACAGTTAAATAATGTCAGTTCTTCCGTGTTCTCTGGAATCAATCGCAGCAAAGAAATTAGACTCTTTCTTTTGAAAAATGTTGGGAAAGAACAATACAAAACATTCTATTTAAGGCCTCTGATGTCAAGATTCAGTTAAACAACAATTATAACTAAACAATTTGAGGTAATGTTAGTTTCCATTAACATTAAATTAGGTTACTGAATTGGCAAACACCTTCCTATTAACATTACCCATTTTACCCCATTAACTAAAGAAATTAGCACCTGCAGGTCAAAACCTTTATTCAAGAGATGCAAAAATAACATTGATACAGTGACTGTCAAAAATTACGGCACTGATCATACTGTGACATCTTGGTTCAAAACAGCAAGCTTAGAAATATTCAACGTTCTTTACTTCAACTGAATGAAACTGAAAATACCATTTCACACGGCCCATATGGGATATTTAGACTGTATAACTGTTCACGCTACATCTCTTCACTAGTAAAAGAAAGAAAAAATACAAAGAGAAATTTAAAAATGCTGCCAAACAGACAGAGAACTTGTACAGAGCAAAAGGAAAAACAAACAACAACAACAAAAAAAAAACGGCTCGTCCTCATGGCAGTTGCAGTGTATATAAAAATGAACCCTGCGATCTGTTCCTGGAATTGAGCTTCAAAAATGCAGCAGAACAAGTGTGAGATTTAAATGTCTTCTCACCTAGAGCTGGTCACCTCACATGCATAACAGTGAGCTTCGTTGCAGGAGCAGTTTTGTCTTAGTTGTGAGCTTTTCTTGAGAGCTGAGTTGCATCCAACTCCATTACCACCCTTTGAATCACCTCAAAAGTGTAGCAGAGTTGTGATGGGTAACTCATGTTGAAGGAATAAAAAAGGTCCAAACAGCATGGCTACTGCAAAGGTCACGTTATCCAGATCTTGAAGAACTACTATACCCTCGATGATGATGCCAACGTCAGAAAAGTCATTGCCTGGTGCATCCTCTGGAGACAGATGTTCATTGTGGTTTTCTCAATCTGTGCAGTGGCCTCAGTCAAGTCCTGGTTAAACACAAAACATTTCTTTAAGATTCCTTTTTAAACTCATCTCTTTTGAATCTACCAGTTCTAATGTTAGAGTAATTTAAACCAATGCAAGCAACATAGTAAATAGCTATAGCCAAAGAGTGGCCTGCCATGCTGCCATTCATGGTCTAACAGAGTTTCTAAGAGAGGGTGAAAAACATAATTTCAAATGCTTTACATTAGTTTTTCTTAGAAAGACACCGGCCCATCAGAAATCCAGGTTTTGTCACTCAGAAGATGTTAGAATTTAGACTTTCAGCCCCACAATTTGGTTAGCTGTTGGTCTTTTTTTTTTCAAACAAAAGCTAATGTAAATATTGGTGGGATTTTCCTTTGTTCACTAGAATGACAAATTTAAAGTTTTTTTCACACTGATGTGACCCCTAATACAGGGGTGGGGCCTCAAGGGCCGGCGGCTGAGTTCACTACCAGGCCTCATGTGAACTTCAAATTATTAAAGAGGACTACTGGTCCTAACTGGTCCAATGAGGATCAAGTGGATAACTAAATGCATTTTTAAATGTTGCAAAGCCACAATCTACTCATAAAACACTCACCATGAACTCCTGCACCAAGATGTTGCAATTGTCTTTCACACAGATGCGGAGCACTTTGATGAGACTCCCTTTGAGCATTAATGTCATCCTAAAGTATTATAACAAAGAAAACAGAGATTTGTGAACTTTTCAGTAGCACAGAAGAAAATGATCCCAGACCAAAACTTAAACCAGTCAACATGCAACACCAGCATCTACAAAGCAATATCAAAAGTTCCTGTTTGACATCCACTTTATGGATATATAGTTTCCAGAACATTTATTTTTTTAAAAAGATCAATTTTTCTCAGTGGGCCAGTAAATGCATGACGAAAATTATGGCATCCTTTCGGTGGAATCAGTACTCACAGGTAATAGTTGACTGTTTCAATGGATGCAGCATAAAAATCTTTTACTGACCTAATGCAATACATATACACTTTGTAGTTAAAGAATTTTAAAGTTCTTACTGTCATCATGGCAGCTACATCCTTTAGCTTTGTGCCCTGTTCCCCCGATCACTTTGCAAACACTTTCAGCAGACTGTCAGAGAAAAACTCAGCTCCGTCAGAAACCTTGACTGTAAAGGCATGGTTGGGATGCACTGGAATGCTGCATTTCATCTGAAATGACATAAAATTATTTTGAAATAACAGCAGGCACTGTGCTTGGTTAATCAGTAATGTTTTGTTGAATAAAAACTGTGTTTCCAGATCTTATGGGATTAAAAAAATGTTTATTTCTGATTTGCAACCCAAGAACCCACAAGTTACAACCTCATTTTAGTTCAAGTGTGCATTAATGTGAGTCCAGTAATCACCTTTCTGACAATACATACAGGTATAAGTTAAACCTATGGCAGATTTTGGATTTCTCAGTTGTATTAATAGGGTGGTCTATTTGAGTATGCATGCACCTAATAATTATAAAAAACCTATTATAATTAAGTTACAGAAACCTTAAACGAAAATAGAATATACTTTCTTACCATAACACCTTGAACCCACAATCCATCAGCTGACTCCTGGTGAAATGCAGAATAGAGGTCATCTCTCAATGTGCATCAACAAAAACAAAAACAAAAACAAAAGGACAGCAGGTGAGGGCAGGAGGGGTAGGGATGTAAGCTAGCATAATGCCGCTGATGATATTAGCTAAAGCTGTTCAATGTCCAAAATCTCACTAACACCACGGTGCAGTAAATACACAATGTAACTGAAGAGTCAGTTGGCAAATCTATTCACACAGAAAACCAAATTATGTTATGAGTGCCTTGTAATTAGGTTTAATGTGATATTACGGCTCTTGTGCCAAAGACAAATTCAAATGAAAAAGCGCCAATTCTTTGATAACAGATAAAACAGCAAATAAGCTAACGGCTCTTTTTTAGCATGTTACATGGCGGCACTTTAGACGTTTAACTACATTTGGCTGAAATATGGTAAATATTAATTCAAAAAATCAAGACATACCAAAAAACGTAGAGTTGGCTGCTCGACTTGACTGAGATGGATGCATTTTTTAAACCACGATCCAAAGCCCGCGAGATGAAATCAGGCGTGGTTTCACGAGATTTAACGTTGCTATCTTATTGACTTACTTCACCTGAACATGATATAAACAATTTAATACACCCTTTCTGCATATCATGTAGTTTTTACACTATATAGTTACATTTATCTTTAAAACATGAGGCAATTGTGTTAAATACATGCAAGATGCTTACATAAATCCAAGAGATGGCCAGTCCCTTTTTTTCAGTGTGGGTGGTCAAGTAAGCTCTCCAACTCTCTCCGTCCACTTGTGTTTAACGTTCGGCTATCAACGGTATGTCATAAGCCCTGTTTTGTTCCCTGTTGTCAGGTAGCTCCGGTGCGTCTGCTGCCTACCTGCATGCTTCGGCTCCGTCTCATCGCCTCGGTGTTTACCTCCTGGCACATTTTTATTTATCACTGTATATAGCCCCTTCCCTTGTAAATATTCCCCCTTACTCGTGTATATAAAAACTTGCATCACTAACTATTCTGCGTCCGTGTGTGTTTCTGCCACGTAATCCATCTGTGTAATCCAGCCCACCTAACAGTATGAGGTAAACAGATCTACAAAGTGCTATGAATATATCTACAGTAGTGGAAGCTTAGCTCTCTGAACAGACTATAATAGTGAACAGTGTAGGCACTATAACAGAGACTATGTCCGTGTCCTAAACCAGCGGTCTCCAACCTTTTATGCGCCACGGACCGGTTTAGGTTTGGCACTATTTTTATGGAACGGCCTTTAAGGTGCAGCGGATAAACACAACAAAATCAAACTGTCATGATTCGTTGTGTGGCAGGCAGGAGAAGGACCCAAGATGCAGACTCACAGACACGGGGATAAACTTAAAGATCACAGTTTTAATGCTGGCTTAAAGGTGAAACACAAAACAGTACTGAACTAAACTGGAAATCTAAACATGAGATGTACCAGGAACCACGGGGAGAATAACACACAACATGAGGGAGAACGCGACGCCGAACAGAGGGAGACGCAGACAGAAATACACAGAGGGTTAACGAGGAAAGTGGGAACACACGGGGAACACAGCTGACACAGATAACCATAACGAGACAGGGCGGGGTGAACATAACACTGACGGGAGACGGGCAGAGTCAAACAGGAAGTACACAGAGGTTCAGACAGGAGGAGAGAGCACGGGGAGAACACAGACATAACAGGCTGGGGAAAACATGGAATAAAACACGAAAGGGGACAAGGGCTCATGAATACATAGAGGGGCACACAGGGGGTGAGAGTCACAAAGGGAAAGCACACAGGGAACAACATAACAGGGCAACTCAGGAAACAGAACCTAAACAGGGAACTGAATACAAAAATACAAGAGAACTAAGAATACTGGGCCAACACGGCCCAGGACCAGGACATCACCCCCCCCCACAAGGGCTGGCTCCAGACAGCCCAAACACAGGAAAACAAAAACCAAACAGAAAACGACCCAGGGCGGGTGGCGGGGGCCCAGGACGGAGGGCCCGGAACAAAAACGAACAACAGAAAACACAGGAGCACAAGACCATAGTTCAAATAAAGTTCAGGGGGCCGACCCAGAGCCCACCGGCACAAAAGTTCACGGGTCACACGGTCGGGGGGCCGACCGGGCGGGTGGCACAGGTAACAGAGCTGGTCCGGAGGCCGGCCGCGCGGAGGGCAACGGCGGCAACGAAGGAGACGACGGAGCAGTTCAGGGGGCCGGCTGCGCGGAAGGCAGCGGCGGCGGCGAAGGAGATGGAGCAGTTCAGGAGGCCGGCCGCACGGAAGGCAGCGGCGGCTCTCCAGTGTCAGGCGTACTGGCCGAGGCCCGGTGGGCACAGGACCAGTCGAGGCGGGACCGGTCGAGGCGGGAGACTCTGAGGCTGGGCCAGACGAGGACAAAGACTCTGAGGCTGAGGCTGGACCAGGCGGAGCTGCAGAGGCTGATGGAGGTTGAACGGGCCCCTCGGACCCTCCAGCGGAGACAGGGGGCTGAACGGACCCCTCGGACCCTCCAGCGGAGACAGGAGGCTGAACGGGCCCCTCGGGCCCTCCAGCTGACGTGACGCAAAGCGGTGGCGTCGCCGCAGGGTGCCGGGAGTCCAACAGCAGACGCAGGACAAACTGTTATGAAGGCCCCTGGCTGGACTAGGAGCTGAGGAAACACAGGCTGCTGAGGCACAAACCCAGAGAGAGAGAGAGCAGGTAAAAAACAGTCTATAGGGCTTAACATCTTAACACAAGAAACCATGAAGTGGACAGTGGTAGGGACCACCAGTTCTGAGCCAGCAATCATTAGGTTCCCAAAGTCTGCATCAGTCCAAAGTGGCTCAGAGGTTACTAGCCCAGTCTGTGTAGTCCTAGGAGAGGTCAACATAAGCTGGTTGGACTCAACCGGTGGTAGTGTGCGGCTCAGAGGAGCTGGTTCGACCATACGGAAAACAAGAACCACCACTCGATCCACAAAAACAAAGCTTAGATCATCAGGAGCTGACTCCTGGAAAAACAGTAAATACACAGATATGGACCTAACTAATGGCACCGTGGTAGCATGACTGTGGTGTGTTGGATGGACGTGTTTGTTGGAACCCGTACCCGCAGTGATCTGTGGTTTCAGAGTGCTAACCCTATTGAGTGGAGAGACAGATATAGGTGAAACGGTACGTGAACCATTAACTGAAGCAGGTGACACTTCAGGCTGAGAGAGGGTGGTTACGACATTGTTCGGGGCCAAAACCCTATCTAGTGACGAGTTCATAGAGGCAGGAGAAAATGATGTCACATAAATCCTGACCCCAGCTTCCATCTCCTGAGTGGTGGTTATGGTGCTGGAGCAAAACAGTTCAGAACCACCTGGTTTGTTATCTATGGGGAGACAGGAGACGTGTTGTGACATTACAGTGTCCTGGTCACCATGATCTGCTGTTATGTGTGCATCTTGGTAACATGCTAGGGGTTCATGACCAGTGTTCACAGTCTCTGGTTCGTGAAAAGCAAGTGTAGCTGGGCACACCGGAGCACTAGCTATGCTTTCGTTGCCTTCATTCAGTGACTGATGGAGGAGCAGGGCCGGCTCAGGAGGGAAGAGAGAAACCACAGGCAACTCAGGTTTAGTTGGAACTGCAGACACGGAAAGAGACACCAAAGGAAACACCTCCCTACTGCTATTAAAACCAAAGGCGGTGGGAAACCTTGTCAGTCTGTGAATCGAGTCTGTGGTCCCTGCCGGGTTGAGTGAAGCGGGAGCGGAACTGTCTCTGGCCTGCGGCTCGGTGAACGGCTCATTGCTAGCCACCTCACCGGCTAAGTCCGTAGCCTCCTCACATGCCTTCCGCTCAGAGGTAACTTGGAGCGACTGGACAGTTTCACTCACCTCCGAGCGTCGGGCGATGCGGTGGCGACGCGAACGCCGTTTTCTTTTGGCCGTGGGCCCCGTAGACGTGGGAGATGGAGGCTCCTGAGGCGTCGCAGCGGCTGAGGAGGCGGTAGTAAGCGGAGTGGCAGGCGGGAGTCCCAGGCAACTCCGGGGGCCCCCAAGGGCTAGCCGTGTCCCGCGGAAAACCTCATCGTAGGGGGGAGCGAGCCATGGCTCCTCTCGTAGCTCTTCCTCCAGTTGCGCGCATACGGCGCGCTGCCGCTCCTCGAGGTCGGAATCCGCGCCCCCCACAGCCACCTCGTGTTGCTCAGTGGAGGGCAAAACGGGCCGTGGCGGTGCGCGACAGCGGCGGGAACGCCGTTTCCTCTTAGGGGCGGCCGTGGGCTCAGCCTGGCCTTCCGTGGCGACCGGCTCCTCGCCCTCAGACCACATCCGTGCCAGGCAGGAAGCAGGAGACGAGTAGCCCGATCGCGGCGGCGAGGGTGGGTGGTCGATCTGTGGTGGGACAGCTGACGAGAGCTCCTCCTCGGTGATAAGCCAGGGCTTCCAACGGAGCTCGTCCTCCCGATACGCCCGTAACACCTGCTGCCGCTCCTCTTCACCGAAGTCGCTGGCCTCTGGCATCTCCGTGCGCCACGTAGTGTAGACAGGCGGTGGCGAAGATGTAGAAGCTGAAGAGAAGCGACCAGGCGGCGTAACGGTGGTGAGCCCCATGGTCCCGATCCTGACCGTTTCCGGTTCTTTCTGGGACAGCTGCCCCGGGCGGATGCCCACGGCGGACACAAGAAAGTCCCGGATGTGGGGGCGCAGCGCGCCGAATAGCCACGGGAGCCCGGACACCATCCGCTGAAGACGGACGGCTACGGTCTCCCGGTATTCGCCTCTAGGCAGCGTCGCCCATTCCTCACAGTGGTATTCCACCGTGTAGACCAAGTCTTCCTGGAGGTCCGCGGAGGGGTTGTGAGCTGCTGGGTCCAGTTCGGGGTCGCGTTCTTCTGTCATGATTCGTTGTGTGGCAGGCAGGAGAAGGACCCAAGATGCAGACTCACAGACACGGGGATAAACTTAAAGATCACAGTTTTAATGCTGGCTTAAAGGTGAAACACAAATCAGTACTGAACTAAACTGGAAATCTAAACATGAGATGTACCAGGAACCACGGGGAGAATAACACACAACATGAGGGAGAACGCGACGCCGAACAGAGGGAGACGCAGACAGAAATACACAGAGGGTTAACGAGGAAAGTGGGAACACACGGGGAACACAGCTGACACAGATAACCATAACGAGACAGGGCGGGGTGAACATAACACTGACGGGAGACGGGCAGAGTCAAACAGGAAGTACACAGAGGTTCAGACAGGAGGAGAGAGCACGGGGAGAACACAGACATAACAGGCTGGGGAAAACATGGAATAAAACACGAAAGGGGACAAGGGCTCATGAATACATAGAGGGGCACACAGGGGGTGAGAGTCACAAAGGGAAAGCACACAGGGAACAACATAACAGGGCAACTCCGGAAACAGAACCTAAACAGGGAACTGAATACAAAAATACAAGAGAACTAAGAATACTGGGCCAACACGGCCCAGGACCATGACACAAACCAGTACCGGCACCAAAAAAAAGAAGATTTATTCATAACACACGGGAAAAGACCCAGGGAAACCGAGTTAACGATAAAAATGATAACAATAAAAACTGATAAAAAACCCGAAAACCATAAATTTCACACCTGAGCCTCAACTCTCGCGGCCCAGTACCAAACGACTCACGGGCCGGTACCAGTACTGGTACCGGCCCGTGGCCCGGGCGTTGGGGACCGCCTTCCTAAACTATAGCCGTACCCAATTTGAGCATATGGTGAATGTTGAGAATGAATGACAGTCATGATCATGGTCATTGGGAGGGATGGTGGGAGGAGGAGTGTCCAAGGATCAAGTGATTCTTCTTCAGAGTCCCCAAGAAAAAAAAGGGCTCTGATGGGCCTTCTTGACCAGGCTGCAGGTGGTAGTTGACCAGGGCAGATTCTCAGAGATGTGGGTCCCCAAGAACTTGAAGCCGGAGACCCGTTCAACTGCTCTGCCATTTATGTAGATGGGGACATGGGTTACTGTCTTCTCCCTCTTGAAGTCCACAATGAGCTCTTTGGTTATGCTGATATTCAGGAGCAGGTTATTGTCAGCACCACATAGCTAGGTGCTTTACCTCTTCCCTGTAGTAAATGTATCTACTCATGTGTTTCTTTACATCGTTTAAGCAAAATAAATGAATATGAAACATAAATTGATACTTTTACATGCAGGTAGGTTACTGCGACTCTTTGTGTCTGACTCCGTATACAGAAAGGCAAGACCTGCAACCACCAAATTACCTACAGCTGTTATACATGTATTAGACCACCTGTCATTTAAACAAGAAAACACCAATATTTTTATTATTTACTCAAAGTGCACACATTTGTTGTACATTTGACAATTAACTTGTACTATAATACATTGTACAGAGGGGGTTGTTAATCAGTGTCAACTGCTTTAGTGTTAATGACAGTAGATGCACTAAAGGGGCAACAATTCCCTAAAATAGGAATGGTTTTACAGGTGGAGGCCCGTCACATTTTCTCATCTTTTCTGGGGTTTTTTTTACTGGATTTCCATTTGGCTAAGGCCACCATCACTACTGGTAACATGAGGTGAGACTTGGACCCTAATGAGGTTGCATAAGTAGTCCAGTTACTCCAAAATAGCACATCAATACGCAACTTTGGCAGGTATGCTGTGTCTCCCAGCACAGTCTTAAGAGCATAGAGGAGAATCCTGGGGACAGGCAGTGACTCTATCAGAGCTGGAAAGAGCCTTAGGAGGTCGTTCACCCACCAGCAGGACCAGGATCTCCTCCTTTGTGCAAGGAAGAACAGGATGCCAGGACTGCCACAACCCTACAAAATTACCCCCAGCAGGCCACTGGTGTGAACGTCTCTGACCAAACAAACAGGAACAGACTTCATGAGGGCCCGACATACTCCAGCCTGGCACCATGGACCCAGACTGGTATTAGCCGTAGAATACCGGAATTGGCAGGTCCATCACTGGCACCCTGTGCTTTTACAGATGAGAACAGCTCCACCCTAAGCACACATGACAGACATGAAAGGGTCTGGAGAATCTGTGGAGAGTGTTATGTCACTGTCACGGGGTGGAAAGGGACAAGTTATCTAAGTTTTTTTACTGTGCATGTTTTTGTTGTGTTTTATCTTTTTAATGTTTTAATATTGTACATTGGGTTATTTTTATGAGTTTTACTGCATGTTTTAATGGTATTTATTTGTTGACTTGTCCTGGAAAGACTCCGCCCCTACCTGATAATAAACTGATCACACCTGCGAGAGATCCCAGAGAGGCCAATAAGAGGGCCTGGCAGACCACAGGAAGCAGTTCGACCGAGAGGCAAGAGAGGACCGAAGCATGAAGGCACCCATGAGTGTCACGGGAACCCACGAGAGCCTGAAGTGACACGGAGGCTTAGGAGATGAGGCCTGAGAGGCCTGACGTGAGGCTTCAGGGTGAAGTCACAGAGGCGTGACACATGGCGTGGGACATGAAGCCTGACATGAGGTTTGAGAGCAACACGAAAAGAGTGACACATAAGACGGGTTGGAGCTTGGCGTTCCAGGGCACGATACAGCACCAGCGACTAGGGACGCGGAGCGAACAGTCGGACGGCAGTAGCAACAAGAGCCCAGCTTGTGCACTGCGGGAGAGCAGAGGCGGCGAGACAGCTGGTGCCGATTTGCAGTTTTAAAGAAGCGGCGGGCGGAGTTGAGAGCTCTGCCCACCCGGGGTAAGTCTTCGACTTATCCCCTTTTTACGAATGAAAACTGCCGAAAAGAATAGTGACTGCCGCTCCCTCCCTTTCTTCAGCGTACCAGGACGCGGAACGCGGGGAGGAAGGCGAGGACTCCGCTGGGTTTCCCTTTTATATCACTTCGCTGGATTTCTTAGTTCTTTGTGACTTTTATACCGTGGCGGATGCCACTGGACTTTTAATGTTGTGTTTTATTGATTTTTATTGTGTTACCCCTTGGCCAGGGTTGTTTTAATTCATTTTACATTTTTAACTATTTAAATATAATAAATTATATTTTAATTATACAGTTTTTTAATCGTGTGCTTTCCCTTGGCGGCTCCACTGCTCTGTCCGTTTGGAGGAAGGTTTCCTCCCTTTAGAAAAAACACTGTGGAAATAGAATCACCTTCCCTCCGTTACATCACCGGTTACATCATTCTACAGTATATACAACGGTGTGAAGACCCCATACCTCACTCTGCCCGCTCATATGTGGTGTTGATGCATGCTGTCCTAAAGTGGTACCAACGAGCCTCTGCCAGATAACAGCTGGTGTCAGCATGGCCCCTCCCAAGAATCCTCAATATCTGCATGTATTTAAAATTGAGAGGTGGGCACCAGCACCTGAGGTGAGGCTGAATAAACAGCCTGTCCTCTGGTCGCAGTTTAGCGTGCCCACCCCCAAGGCCCTATGTGTGTGTGTCATGAGAGTGTAAGTAATGTGAGTGCCTAAGGTGTGGAATAAAACTGAGACAGGTGGCCAAGAGGGGACAGAGGAGGAATGCCTCCCCTGAACCGCAGTGACACACCTGTACCCCGTAACACGTTATTAAGTAACGCGTTACAGTAACTAGGTTATTATTGTGGTAACGAGCACGGTAACTAGTTATTATGCCAAAACCAGGAACGCGTTACTCGTTACTGGGATTTAGATAGGCTCGTTACTTCGTGTGGTGGCATCGCGGAGCTTCCACAGATTCAGTAACATCAGCAAGTGGTGGAGGCCAGCAGGTGGATGAAGGAAAAGGGAGGCAGGAGGAGAGGCCCGAGGCGGCCGCCGGTCCGAGTGTGAACTGAACTTCAGGTAAGAAGTTATGACCTGCAGTCTCTCTGGGTCAGATATGAACCAAGTTTAGGTGGAGTTTATTTTCGTTGTGCTGACTTTTTCGTACTGCGTGCTAGCTAGCATGACGGAGTTTCTATACAGCTGGGTGTGTATGTGTTAGTCCCCATAGGGAAATAGTTCCTCTGCATTTAACCCATTCACCCAGTGAAGCAGTGGGCAGCTACCAATGCAGCGCCCGGGGAGCAGTGTGTAGGGACGGTACCTTGCTCAGGGGTACTTGTACAGAGTGAGAGGCTCCTTGAACCAAAACAGCTACCACAGCATTCATGCAGCACCGTGCAGGACCCTCTGGTATGAGGCTAGTTGGTCAGGGGTTCATCCTACAGCACGATGACCCAAAACATCAGTCCAAGCTGTGCCAGAACTACCTCAGGAAAAAGAACAAGATGGTGAGCTTGAAAACATGGAGTCCAGCACAGCCTCCAGACTGAAACCCCATCGAGCTGGTTTCAACTGGACAGAAGAGCAAAGCAACCTACAAGGTCCACATTTATGGGAACTTCTGCAACAGATATGGGACAATATTTGATTTCTATTGTAGAAAGAAGCCACGGCTGTGTTCAGCTGTTATATCTGTCAAAGGGGGCTCCTGATGAGTCAAAGGTTAGAATACATTCTGGTCTATAAACGGATTCCATGAATTCTGCTTTCTTATTTGTACTATGCTTTCCTTTCAGAGTTCAATGAGACATTAAACTGAATAATTTTCAATAAAAACTGGAAAAATTGAGGTGTTCTAAAACTTTTGATTGGTATATGTAAAATTACCCTCTGGCCCCTGCAAGCGGAGGTCCTCTACCAGAGGTGTGGGAGTTTGAGCTTCCTGCGCAGTATCTTAGCTGTTCCTACGACTGCGCTCTTCTGGACAGAGATATCTGATGTTCTTCTATCTCCTCCTTTGGCCAGGTTATTATCCCTGCATGGGATCTGATCGCAGGCAGGGCATAGGTGTTAACTGCCTGGATCTTGTTCTTCCCATTCAGCTGAGTTGTCCAGACTTGCCTGACTGCCTGGAGCTATTTAGTGGCTGCAGCTTTCCTGGCCACCTCTTCATTATTCCTATTTGCCTGTGGGTGAGATGGCCCTGTTCAGTGAGCCTTTGTGCTCTATGGATGCGGGAAGATCAACCAGGATAGAATTATTTTTCATTACAAGATTAAAGTTAGCCAACAACTTTGTTTTGAACCTTACGTCTAAGAGGAGCCAAACAGTGCCGGCCAAAGCTCTGTCACAGCACGACTAACTGAAGAGGGGGAGCTATGAGTCAAGTCTGATCCCTCCAAATAATCACTATCCTATTTACCAGTACGACACCTGTACAGCCCACAAGAAACTCAGCCTACAAAAACTCTGATCACTGCATCTACACTATGTGGACATGGAAACCCTGCAGCTGCTGGCACACAGATGTCAGTGCCACAGTAGGTTTGGAGCTCTGCAGTTGGCAACATTTACGCACTGTGCACCTTAACACGTGCACAAATCAGTGACCTAATTCTGTAACGTTACTTGGTCTGCCACTGTGTAAATGGACTGATTCTTATACAGCACTTTTCTACTCTCCTGGAGTACTTCAAAGCGCTCTATACAACGTGACTCATTCACACATGCACTTCTTCTCAAGTGCAAACTAATAAACACAGTCTGATAGATGCATCGAAGGGCAACTTGGGGTTACCACCTGAGCCACAGCCACCCCCCAACTCAGGCTGTCTGAGTTTCTTTGATTCTTTAACTCTCCCAATATGCAGTGAAACCATTTACTGTTGATCGTGGGATATTTAGGTGTGCAAATTCATAACCTGACTAGTTGCAATAATGGCATCTCATTACACTCCCGCATTCAAACATTTGGGAAATACTGACCCATTCAAACGAATGTCCGTAAAGGGAGGAGGCGTGGCTAAGTGCCTGATTTTATACAACTGTGGCATTAGGACTGAAAACATCTGAATTCAAAGACTAAGATCTCTGACCCATGTGGCATACCTTTCCATTGTGCAAAAAGCTAGTAAAATAACATTCACTTAATATTCTGAGGATTCACTAAGTTAAACAACCTCCACACATTTAACTTGTTTGTGTTTTAAAGTATCTTGAATTTTATCTAACACGAGGAATAGTAACGTTTCTGCAGAAAGTGTGCGTGCGGATAGTTTTGTTCACTGTTGCCTGTGCACATGTACATCTCTTTCTTGAAGCAGTGCTTTGTGGCCAGGTGGACCATCTTGTAGCTTGCAGTGAAGATAATAAACCATCAGCACTTGACTACACCACTATTGATCTGCCTCAAAACCCAGCTATTAAGCATCGTCATGAACAGTCAATTCACATCCCTGCAGGTTTCTGCAGCCCCCACTGTGCAAAGCTCTTAAAAACACTCCCCTCTTGTCTGTGCTATCTGATGCATTAAAGAATTTTTATTCTCTTCAAAGACTGTTTCATTGTCAGCCTCCTACACAAAGGGTGGAGAACACAGCGCACCATCCTCCTGCAGGCTGTCTACTAAACACCTAAGGAACTGAGAGGCATCAAATGCATGCTGATACGATCCAGTTATGGCAAAGCCCTTTGAACTAATAGTGCGTCACTGGCATTAGGACATAAAGTACCACAATATAATACAGAGTATGAACATGAATAGAAAGCATATTGGCAAGGTCCAAACAAATGAACATCTTTAACTAAATGAATGCAAAGCTGAAGCAGGACATGGCTCTGCAACCTTCAGTTCATCTTTGAATGCTTATAACAAACTAATAATTTCACATAGAAGAAATCTGATCATCCAAAAGATAATAATAGATCTCTGCATCTAATGTGATGTATAAACTGTTTTTACAAAGCACCGCTCAGATGGTTGGTGTTAGGTATTTTAGTACCATGGGAGCATTTACTGGATATTGTTTTATAGTGACATTATACAGGAAAACTCTGTCATTCAATAAGGCCCCTTTGTTTTAGTTATTTTTCTCTTTGACCCAAGAATTGATGTGTGAGAATCACAGGCTGGTACAAGGTTGAAATACCACAGAGATCACTCCCTCAGCTACATTAGTTTCTAAATCTCTTAGGAGACGCCTGTTGAAGGCCAGATGGTTTGTTTCAGATTTCACTAATGAAAGAACTCTTTATTTCGTGCCTTGAAAATATGTCGCTGAGATAATCACAATTGTAGCTGAACTGATACACTATACAAAGGGTGCTTCTTCACCCAAGGGCAGAAAGACGCTCCCTTATCTTGGTCTGTACTGGTTTAAACTGAGAATCTGCTGTCTCATGAATTTTACCCTCTATATAAACTGTTGTACTTGAGAATAAAGTTGAGTCAATTTGGGAAGACAACCTGAAGCAGTCTCTGTTTTCTTGTTCTCCCAAGCTGCTCCCGAGCTCGTACTAACACGCTGAATGGCATGCTTGAATATTACTTGAGAATATATTTGACTGTGTTACAGACTAAGGGACATTCTCTGCTGATAGACGTCCACGCCTCGAAGGAAGTCGATCCACGGATTAGGCCCTGGAAACCGTTTCCTTCAGTTGGTAAATGTTTTTCTGTTCAAGCATCTGACTTGTAATAGGTCTGGAAAGAAAACTACATATGCAAAAAAATGTAAGCACAATACTACCCTAATTATTTATCATAACACATGATCACATGGCTTTGGGGGCTCGAGGCAAAGCTCTCCATTTACCTGACTACTTCTTGTTCCGGACCTCACCTCATGCCACTGTCACCAGGCAGAGATCAGGAGAGTTTGTAAGACTCACACTGATCCACAGTGTCCCTTTGTTGACACTACTCGCTAGCTATTTGAATACCAGTTAAACAATCCATGTTGAACGGTGCAGAGAATTCATCTGTTTGATGGCAGAGACCTCAGGATGGACCAAAGACACAGAGGGCTGTGACAGAAAATGTGAAATACATCATTTACACCTTCATTTCATAAAAGACGCCGAGCATAGAAAATTTTACTTTAAATACTCCCAATTTCATTTGGAATTTTATAGCCGTACAAAGTCAACAAGAATATCAGATATGATACCAAGCAAGCTTTAAGCAAACCAAGGAAGAAGCAAAATTAAAAAGAAAAATCATCATGAAACATGAAAACAACAAGAATACAATGAAAAAGAAGCTCCCAAACTGAATGTCTGAAAGAGGAAAGCATGAGAACAAATACAAAGACGTGAATAGGATACAGGGATGCTCTGCCAGCCTCCCTTGGGTTTTTTATTAGCTGGCTTGGTCCAGAGATTGTGTCAGGGTTTAGAGAAATCTAGTATTTCCCCAGTTAAATGTGATTCATTACAACATGAAAGAGTCACACAAGCAGAAAAATAACACAATCAGCATAATATGGGCGATTATCCAGATTTTGGCTCTAGTGTCTAAACACACCATTTTACAGAGAAGCTAGTGAGTGATGAAGAATTTCAGCAGCAGCTGTAACCATGTGAAACACTGCATATCGGCAGAAGGCTCACGTGTGTTTCATTTACCAATAAATTCTTTACAAATCCTACCATGTGGATTCATGGATTTTTCTTTCACATTCTGTCTCTCACAGTTGAAGTGTACCTCTGGTGCAAATTACTGACCTCTGTCATCATTTTAAGTGGGGGAACTTGCACAATCGGTGGCTGACTAAATACTTTTTTGCCCCACTGTATGTTTGCTGGGAGCAGTTCTGGTTGTACAGTCTGACAGCTGCAGGGAGGAAGGACCTGCAGAAACGCTCCTTCATGCATCGAGGATGCAGCAGTCTGTCACTGAAGCAGCTCTGCAGTTCAGCAGCATTTACATGCATGGGCTGGGAGACTCTGTCCATCAGAGATGTTATTTTGGCCACAGTCCTTCTGTCTCCCACCACCTGCACTGGGTCCAGGGTGCATCCCAGAACAGAGCTGGGCTTCCTGATGAGTTTATCCAACCTCTTCGTCTCAGCTGCTGATAAACTGCTGCTCCAACATACCACACTGTAAAAAAATGACAGATGCCACCACAGAGTCATAGAAGGTCTTTAAAAGCGCTCCCTGGACTCCAAATGACCTCAGCCGCCTCAGCAGGTGGAGTCTGCTCTGACCCTTCCTGTAAAGAGCATCAGTGTTGTGGCTCCAGTCCAGTTTATTATTCAGGTGAACACCCAGGTACCTATAAGAGTCCACTATCTCAATGTCCACTCCCTGGATGTTCACCGCTGTCAGTGTGGTGGGTCTGCGTCTCCGGAAGTCCACCACCAACTCCTTGGTTTTCCCGGCGTTTATCAGCAGGTGGTTCTGCTGACACCAGTCTACAAAGTCCAGAGTCCACCGTCTGTACTCGGAGTCGTCCTCACCTGTGATGAGGCGACTATGGCAGAGTCGTCAGAGAACTTCTGTAGGTGGCAGCGTGGGGAGTTGATGGAGAAGTCTGCAGTGTAGAGGGTGAAGAGGAACGGTGCCAGCACAGTTCCCTGTGGGGAGGGAGAGGTGATGAGCTGTATGCCTCCTTGGTGTTGGCATACAATAAGTCCAATGTTTTATTGTCTCTGGTGTAGCAGGTAACATACTGGGTGAAGGTGGGGAGAGTGGAGGACAGGGAGATGTGATTAAATTATGTGTATAATGATGTTCTCATTTGGGCTGCAGGTACCTGTGATAACATTACACATCAACTATTTTTTTGATCAATGCATAACCAATATATATCAAAAAATAAACTGTTTTTTCACACATTTTCTGTATATGAATTTTACTTAAATCTTTCGTTTAAGAGGATGACGTGAATACATGAGAAAGAGATGGCATGTCATGAGAAATGTACCACTACACACCAAAGACAAGAAGGCAATCACTTAAACATCAACCAACATGCTCTGGTTGGACATATATGTATGCATTTGCATGTATGTATTTCTCTTTGTCAGTTTAACAGTTTCTGTTGTGCCCGTCACTGCTCCCTGTCTGTTTTCTTACCTGCTTCTTCCTGACCTTGTACTTTCTCCTCACGTTCCCTCTTTCCTCGCTCCCTTTGCACTGACAATCATACACAAAGAGATTGTATGCAATGAGATGAAAAATTACATTAATATGAAAAAAATTCTGTTAAGATCACTAACAAAAAGTCCTCTCAGTGTACTTTCAACCAAAAGGCAAATAACCAAACCACATGAACATCTAATAAAAGATATAAACATTGATACACTGATCCAACATTATTCTTGATTGACGGATCATTTGATTTTACACTTTTACCTGATGTGGCTCCTTTTTTTGAAAAAACGTCCTTATATCCATTATGAACCTGGCTGTCTCTCTGTACACAAACACACACGCACACAACAGTTATAAGGTTAATGGGCATTCAGTCAGTTAGCATCCATTTCAAACAGGACAGTGGTAACAACAGCAGGCTGCGGACAATCTAAAGTTTTAGATTTTAAATAGGCTGTATACATTTCAATGGGAGCAACAGGACGGGTCAAATGTCGCTGAATTTACTACAGAGTAGGACGGATTGTAGGGCAGCAAACATCGTCGGAAAACACGTTTTCAACACTGCAGGTTACCTGGTGTAATGCTTTTCAGCTAAAAAGAAACATGGTCTGACTCCTACCTAACTGTAGAAAGAGTAACTGAAGGTTAAATGCAGCTAACATGCCCTGTTTTAAGCCAGGCACTTACACCTCTGCACCGCTGCGTCTCAGCCACCATCGCTCTGGCAGCCAGAGCGCTAGAGTCAGAGTAGGGGAGAGCTGGAACAAACCATTTTGGGAGGGGGGGTTATCTATACTTTTGTTGTTAAAATATTACGCCTCAAACAAGTACAGTACTGTATGCTTTTTATATTTTTAGTAGTGTGTCACACAAACAGCAAATATTCTCAAAAAAGTAAGAAATCTTTGGGGGTGCTTTGATTAATTTCGCACAATTACACTGTGCTATCAAGTTGCTTGACCATTACACAACTTAAATTTAGTCCCAACTTATCACATATGATTAGGTGGTGTATTTGTGAATCAATACAAGTTTGTGACATGTTCTTTTAAACGACTCAACCTAATAAATTAACAAGACACTGTGCTACATCGAGAAATATAGAAACCAGGTAACCAGGTACTGCTCAACAGTAGCCGGGGGTGGAGCTTATGTAACCCCTGGTCAGCTTCTCTTTCCAGCGCTGTGTGAATAAAACTCTCTGGACTCGAAGTGGGTAGAGCTCAGGCGTGATTTATTCCCCTGCAATAACATGGGACATGAATAACCATGGGTTTCAGCAACAGGATTCCGCCCAAACACAGCGAAAGCTTCATTGCTACTCACTATAGGCTTATGATCGTATAGTGGAACTCTTAGTTTTCCCAAATAAATAAAAACAAATATTGATTGAAAAATAAAATGGCAACAATACTTATCACGGAAAATAGAAACATTACTGCGTTGTTGTTTAGATAACAAAGAAAAATTAATTCACTTAAATGCACATTCATGTAAATATAAATAAACCAAAGCCAAAATTCCCTTTTACGTACAATAGTAAATGGAACAATGCTGCCATCTACTGGGCAAACTTAATAAGCAATATGTCTTAAACAGAATTAGCCTGCAGCTCAACCATATACATGTTTCAAAGTACACATACCTGCAATAACATGGGACATGAATAACCATGGGTTTCAGCAACAGGATTCCGCCCAAACTATTGAGAGAAGTTTCAAAATTATTAGACACGACAGCCTCCTCTAGCTGTTAGCCGCTAGCTCCACGTGTCCATTTTCCTTACCGTCTAATCTATTAACTGCAAAACACGGTCATAAACCTGAAATCTACTCAAATACTACCGTATGGGCAGTTCATGCAGTTAGTGCACTGTCATATTAGCTTCAATGAGGATTTTCAAATATGTTTTAAACTCATGCTCTGAGAGAGCGGACGGAGAGGAACTTACCACAGCGAAAGCTTCATTGCTACTAACGATAGGCTTAGGGGGTAGCCCGTTTACCAGTAGCAGACTTCCGCTGCGGATTTTCAAAATAAAAGTTCCAAAAATAAACCCATGGTTGCGATCCCAAGTTTAACAGGAATTTAACAACAACAAAACCATATCCATTCTTTTACATCGTTACATACACCCCCCTTAAATTCTGTTAAACTCCAAACCAGTTCAAGGGAGTATCAAGGGCCAGAAACAAAAGAACTATGAACAGCAGGTACTTCGGGGTAAAATCGATACACTAATATTAATCATTGTCGATACAGAATCCTTTTATATAAAAGTGTCGAGACATTGGGTGGTACTAAGCCCAATACCTTCAACAGACTAGAGAAGATGCCATCTACACCTCCTTAACATCACATATAAGAGCACCCGAAATAATACTCCAAATCACATCCTGGACCACACAAAAAAATAAGTCGAAAGATACATGAAACCAAGTCAATTCCCTCAGAGCTAAAACATACTAGTCAGAAATGCAAAAACTGACCCTGAAACAGAAGAAGTTTCCTCAACTTTCTGCGCTGCCATCTCACAAATCAGTCTCTTGGGAGGCCTAACACTTCTCCCATACCTAGTGATAGCTAGCCCATCCATGCCCGCCTGAGTAGTCTGAGGCTGTGTGCAAATAGCAAGATCTAAGTCAACATCAGCCATGGGAACCACAGGAGCCACGGCAACAGGTTCAGAGCCTTGACGGAGAGCAGCATCACTGATCACGGGAGCAGGCAAGGGGAATTCACTAATGGAGTTTTCAAACACTTCAGCATTAACTTCAGGGGGTGGGTCCTCCGCTGCGATAGAGCCACTGCTGGGGTCCACAACGCAGAGAGAATGGTGTCCCACGTCGAGGGAACCTTCAACTTCCACCGGCTCATTAGCGAGACCCTGTATCTCTGGCGTTTTCAGCAGCCAGTCCAGTGTCCTGTCATGATGATCCATCTGTGTTGACCTCACAGACCCTTGGTCATCTCCACTGTTCGGGTTCCCTCCGTCCAAGTCAGCACGGGAGGCCAGTCTCCCTTCCACACCTAAGCCCAGGAAGTTAACAGGGAGAAGGAGGTTCCTGTGTACAACTCTTTCCTTGCCTGTGTGGCTCTCTCTTATCCTGTACACATTGATCCCAGACCTAACTGACACAACATCATAAGGCGTGGGATCCCACTTGTCGGCTAACTTTCTTTTTCCCCTTTCACCACGATTGGCCAACAACACTCTATCACCTACAGCCAGAGGTGAGCCTTTGACTTTGCGGTTGTAGAGTCTGGCATGGCGCGCTTGCTCGTGAAAAGCGTGGTTCTGGGCAATCTGTGAGGCATCAAACAGGTCTTTCCGCAACCGTGAGACAAACTCATGGTGGCTGATCACATCATCATTTTGCAGCACATGTTGGAACATCATGTCAACAGGGAGGCGTGGGACTCGCCCAAACATGACATAAAAGGGGGCCAAACCAGTCGTCTCATGCACTGTGCAATTGTAGCAGAACGTGAGAGTGCGTAACATCTGAGGCCACCTAGCCTTGGCTGTAGAAGGGAGAGTCCTCAGCATATTCCCAAGTGTCCTGTTGAACCGTTCAGTGACCCCATTGCCCATAGGATGATATGGCGTAGTATGCGATTTCTGCACACCTGCCATCTCTAAGAGGTCCTTCAACAGTCTGCTCTCAAAGTTTGATCCCTGATCCGAATGAATCCTCTTGGGAAAGCCATAAACACAAAAGAAATCATCCCACAACCTGCGTGCGACATGTTTTGCAGACTGGTTTCGGCAGGGGAAGGCATGTGCCATCTTGGAGAAATGATCGGTTACGACCAGGACATCCACTTTCTTATTATCGCTGAGCTCAGCAGTCCAAAAGTCTATGCACACTAGCTCCATCGGCTCTGACGTCTGGATGTTCTCTAGTGGTGCACAGGCATGAGGTTCAGGTGTTTTTCCAACCACACATCTCTCACACTGTCGAACATGGTTGGTTATGTCTCTCTCCATCCCGACCCAGAAAAACCTCTCACGGGCGAGGGAAAGTGTTCGTGCCTGGCCCTGATGGCCTGCATTATCATGAAGGCTGAGGAGGACTTGAACCTTCAGGCTATCAGGAACAACAAACTGAAAAATCTTTCTACTCAAGCGGTGATGCCTTATCACCCTGTACAGGATGCCGTTCTGTACTTTAAGCTTCTTCCACTGCCTGAGAAGTCCACCAACACCACCTGGTTCTGAAGCTGCTTCTCGCCTCGTAGCCTTCCTTTTTCTTCGCACATAGAAAAGGACTCTGTTTATTGCCTGATCTTGTTGCTGAAGGCTCGAGAGCTGGCTTTGGGGAAGAGGAACGACCGGGTCCACCTCAGGAAGCTGTGATAAAGGTGGGTTGACATTGGTCAAACCATGGTCACACTGCGCACTCAGCACAGCTGACACCTCATCAGCATCGATCGAACCCCTCTCGCTCTGAAGGTCGCACTCAGAAACAGAGTCTGGTGAGTCTGGCTCTGTGTCTTGAACAATGTGGCAGTTGTTAGTCAGCCGAAAAGCATCCTGCACAGTACCTCTCACAACCCCGTTGACCTCATCTAGCAGGGCAACATAAGGTTCTTTCAGCAAACGATGACCAATACATGACTCGACAAATGGTTCACGGCTCAAAGCATCAGCAACTGTATTTCTAACCCCTGGCACATACTTTAGATCAAAATCATATGCCGCGAGCTTCGCCACCCATCTCTGCTCACAAGCATCTAAACGTGGCTTTGTCAAGATGTAGGACAAGGGGTTATTGTCTGTCCAAGCAGTGAAGTGCCTTCCTTTCAGCCAGTGGCTGAACTTGTCACACACGGCCCATTTAAGCGCCAAGAACTCTAGTCTGTGCGCTGGGTAGTTCATCTGAGACCGTGACAATGTCTTGCTGGCAAAGGCAACAGGTCGAGCCACTGTCTCGCCAGGAGAAACCTGTGAGAGTACTGCCCCGATGCCATCAAAGGAGGCATCAACCGCCAGGATGAAAGGCTCACTAAAGTTGGGATGAGCCAGGGTGACAACATTAACTAGTTCCATCTTGAGCGTTTGAAATGATGTGCGACATGCTGATGTCCAGTCACTTGGTGTCAGAGATGGTTTGGCAGAGGGTTGCTTCCTGAGCTTCTTTCCTTTCCTCCCATGGGGAATTGCCTGTCGTCCCGAAAGTAACCTAAACAAGGGCTTGGCCTTCGCAGAACAATCAGGGATGAAATGTTGGTAATAGAGGATCATTCCTAAGAAGGACCGGATCTTCTTCTGGGAGGGAGTCACACCATCGCTCTCCATAAGCTGTTCTTCCCTGATGTTGGTAATGGTGTTAACCTTGTCCGGATCAGTTCTCACACCATCCGCACAAATGACATGTCCAAGAAATCTAACTGACCTCTTAAGAAGATGGCATTTCTTAGGGGCCAGCTTAAGGTTGTGACTCCTCAACCGAGAGAAGACCATCTCAAGACGCTGAAGGGCAGTTGCCTCGTCAGGCGCAAACACCATCAAGTCGTCCAAGTAACAAAGCAAGCTGCTGAAATTCTCGTCACCAAAGATCGACATCATCATTCTCATGAATGTCGCCGGACTGTTCGACAGGCCCTGAGGCATCCGGTTGTACTCATGGAGACCAAAGGGCGAGGAGAATGCTGTGTATTTCTTGTGAGGCTCGTAGAGAGGCACATTGTAAAATCCAGAGGTCAAATCCATTGTTGAAAAGAGAACATTTCCACTGAGAGCAGCCAGGGCGTCGGCTTGGTGTGGCAGCGGGTGCGCGTCTTTAACAGTCTTTGCATTGAGCCATCTGAAATCAGTGCAAATGCGCAGGCTGCCATCCTTCTTCCACACCAAGACCAGCGGCGATGCATACTCACTGTTCGACTTCCGGATTATGTCCCTTTCTTCCATCTCATTCAGAGCAGTTCTTAGCTTCTCATACTGACTCGGCGGTACTCTGCGATAAGGCAAACGAAAAGGCTTCTCATCCACAAGGTGTATTTTGTGGACAAAATCGGTAGCTTCTCCACAGTCCATTTTATCCTTAGAAAAGATAGACTCATACTTTTCCACAAGCTGCAGAAGCTGATCTTTCCATCTGTCAGACACCTCACAACTGTCTAAGTCCAAGTCTTGTAGTCCTAGTCTGTGCAAGAGTTCCTTCCTTTGTTCAACAGACCTTATGGGAACAGAACCCTGTTCAAAAGAGTGGCTGTTAGACATGATCTTTTCAGGGGGAGACAGCTCTTCAACTGCGACACAGAGGTAGACATCAGCGATTTTACAGTTCTTCCTCAGAATCACACGCTTGTTGCTGGGGTTAATCACCTTGAGAGGAACCCATTTGTCACCCCACAATGATGAGACGGAGCGGCCAACCAGGATGTCTCTGGGTCTACACCGTGACTGTGTAGGCTCAACAATAACAGTGCAGCCTGCTGATAGAGGTGAAGAGGGAGGTAATTTACCCCACACAAGGTGTTCCTGAAGGGGTTCCAGCGTAACACGCTGTCTCAACTTCACTGTGCCAATCTTATCAGGCACCGCCCCTCCTCGCCAACGCTCAACATTGGAAAGCATGGATAAAAACTGTCTACAGTCATCATTGGTGACATCACCTGAAATAGATACAAGCCTCCAATACTCATCCGTATTCTTCATTACATGAATCAACGACTTAATAGCGTTACTGCCAATAATCATGTCGTCACTTTGGCCTGGAATAACCAGCGTGGGGATGAGCAGCTTGAAACCATAAAGAGTCACTTCCAAATCACAAACTGCTTTAGGTTGGAACTGGTGGCCCCCAGCACCAACAACAACAATGTCATTAGCTGGTTCGAGCTTCAGATCAGGGCAGGACTGTAAAAGCCGCGTAGCAGTAGCCTCACTAATAGAGCACGACATAGAGCCACTGTCGATCATGGCTCTCAGTGAAACTCCGCCCACAGTCCCCACAGTCGTATAAAACAAACTGTCAGATTTCTTAATTCTTTGCGTCATTTGGAAGACAACTGTCGTACCAGGTGGCGAAGTGGAGCACAGAGATTCATACATGGATCCCAGGTCATCGCTGTCGCAAGTGGGAGAGTCACTCAGATGATCCACACTTTCCTCCCTCAAATGTGGATCAACTAGTTTTCCGACCGTCGAGGGGCAGAAGACGACGAGGATCCAGGACAGGCACGCCTGGTGTGGTCAGGTGAGTGGCACAGAAAACAGAGTTTGTGATCTCGGCAGTGCATGAAAGCTGTGTGCGACATATCATGACAGACGGAGCAGGGCTTATCATGTAGGCCCTCAATCCTGGAACGTCTGGAGTTAGGCCGTGTGGTCAAACCAGGCTGAAAGGATCTTTGCAGAAGAACCTTCTCAAGCATGCCTATAAGCCGCTCCAAAACAGCTGAATCTGTCGACTGTGGCTGAATGTGCTTCTCTGTTGGCTGGACAGGCAACGCTGTTGATATCTGCTGCGTATTCACTGCAACTCTCTCGGCCGTCGTGCTGCTTGAGTTCAACGTTCCTCCAGAGTGGGACTCACACAGGATTTCCTGGACCTCATTGGCTGTCCATTTATCAATTGTCTTTGATCTAAAGATCATGGCAAGCTCAGGGGAGGGACAGTTTTTGATGAACATTCGGGTGACCTCAGTGCTGGGGCTACCCAATGCCTGTCCTCGTTCCTTCAGGCGCTCAACAGCAAGATCAACAGCACGGTGCAGCCTAAGCCAGTAATCGAATGCACTTTCGCCTTTCTCTGGGAGAGTGGTGTAGAAGTCTGCCAGTGGAAGAGGTGAGCACTGAGCAGAGTCAAAGTGTCTCCTCAGGATTCCAAAAATAGCCTCAGGATCACGTGTGACATCTACGACACTGTTTCTAATGCCAACCCGGACCACATCCTTAGCCTTGCCTCTCAAATGAACAAGAATCTCCTCAGCCTGTTCTTCGGGTCTCAGACTCCCCAGCTTTATAAAGGCTCTCATCAGATCCTCCCACTCTCTCACAGAAATGAGATCAGAACCATCCCCTCTAAAGCATGGTGGGTCCTTAAGCTTCCTGTGGGACACAAATTGCACCGGCGCAGCATCAACAGCAGATGTAGATGACACAGCATGGAAAGGTGTGGCCGTAGGTGCAGGTAAGGGGGTACTAGCAGACGGGCTGAGCTGGGTTAAGATACTCTGCGCTACTCTCTGACCAACCAGTTGGATCACATCCCCCATCTGACTCACAATCTCCGTGGCAATAGTATCTGGGTTAGGAGAAGGTGAACTGTTGTTCTGAGACGTGTGTGACACATGGCTAGGGGGAGGGACAACAACCCCTTCACTGGACTGGGGCCCTGGGATCCCCTGACTATCCCCCCTAACAAAACCACGCCCACTAACAGGAGTGTCATAACGCAAACGCAAAGGGGAACATAACAACCCCCTACCCCTACCAACAACATTAGGAGTACTCGATCCCTCCTCTGTGATGTCCATCACAACAACTAGAATAAAACAAAAATGCTATATATGCTCCTTTTTAAAAAAAAATTCTGTCAGAAAGAACAACAATGAATCACAAACGTGCAGCGCTGAAACTGGCCCACGTTGCTGAGAGGAGTCCACCGTCCAAACACTCGATTGACGGCTCACGGCACCAATGTAACCCCTGGTCAGCTTCTCTTTCCAGCGCTGTGTGAATAAAACTCTCTGGACTCGAAGTGGGTAGAGCTCAGGCGTGATTTATTCCCCTGCAATAACATGGGACATGAATAACCATGGGTTTCAGCAACAGGATTCCGCCCAAACACAGCGAAAGCTTCATTGCTACTCACTATAGGCTTATGATCGTATAGTGGAACTCTTAGTTTTCCCAAATAAATAAAAACAAATATTGATTGAAAAATAAAATGGCAACAATACTTATCACGGAAAATAGAAACATTACTGCGTTGTTGTTTAGATAACAAAGAAAAATTAATTCACTTAAATGCACATTCATGTAAATATAAATAAACCAAAGCCAAAATTCCCTTTTACGTACAATAGTAAATGGAACAATGCTGCCATCTACTGGGCAAACTTAATAAGCAATATGTCTTAAACAGAATTAGCCTGCAGCTCAACCATATACATGTTTCAAAGTACACATACCTGCAATAACATGGGACATGAATAACCATGGGTTTCAGCAACAGGATTCCGCCCAAACTATTGAGAGAAGTTTCAAAATTATTAGACACGACAGCCTCCTCTAGCTGTTAGCCGCTAGCTCCACGTGTCCATTTTCCTTACCGTCTAATCTATTAACTGCAAAACACGGTCATAAACCTGAAATCTACTCAAATACTACCGTATGGGCAGTTCATGCAGTTAGTGCACTGTCATATTAGCTTCAATGAGGATTTTCAAATATGTTTTAAACTCATGCTCTGAGAGAGCGGACGGAGAGGAACTTACCACAGCGAAAGCTTCATTGCTACTAACGATAGGCTTAGGGGGTAGCCCGTTTACCAGTAGCAGACTTCCGCTGCGGATTTTCAAAATAAAAGTTCCAAAAATAAACCCATGGTTGCGATCCCAAGTTTAACAGGAATTTAACAACAACAAAACCATATCCATTCTTTTACATCGTTACACTTAGCAAATGCGTCAGATGCGTTCTGTTCAAATGAATGTTGTCATAGCATTTATGGAAAAAACACATTTTGAAAAATGCTGGCAGAGCTGGTACATGCACTTTGGATTACAGAGGAGAAAAAGAGAGGAGAGGAAAGAAAAAGAGATTATTTTTTAAGGTAAGGACCGCTCGACAAGTGACATTTGCTAAAGTGGAATTATTAAGGGGACATGCAGTGTCCACGTTTATGTTAAACTTTTCTAAACACAGTGTGGAGGGACCTGTACATGTGTTGGTCTTCTAATGCTGGGCAGACACTGTGCGATTTTTTCAGCTCCTGCTCAAACTGTACGGTTGACTCGCAGGGGTCATAGGTCACGATGCAGGGTCTCACACTATACCGCCCGATGCTCTGATGCGACCTGAGTGCTCACACTGTGCCTCCATAAAATGAAGGTTATAACAGACAATCTGTCGCTCGCTCTCTCTGTCTTTCACTCACACAGACACACCACCACCATCAACTTTGCTAAATTGCTAATGAAAAACATTGATCAGCTGTGATTGAGCAGCAGTGTAGATCCAACTATTTTCACGGTTGTTGTGGTCGTGATCATTTTGTGAGGCCACATCGAAAAGGCTCGGATGAGCTTTCCAAAGTTCTACAAGTTGTTCCTCCATCGCTTGTGTCCAGATCACAGCTGCACTGCTGTGCTGCTCCGTCTTTTTCGCTGACATTTGTGTTTGCGCGTGCGCAGTGTGACAAACTGCGGTGACACCCTCACGACGGTCGCTCACGACCAAGCGATTGATGATCGGGAGCTGGTCGTGAGGGGTTAATCGCGTCTCGTTACCCCACGTATACTATACGATGCATGACGCACGATGAAGGCCAAAATCGGGCCGATCGCCAAAACGGTCGCACGACTCAAAAATCGGCTCAAAATGGGCCAAAAATCGCACAGTGTGAGCCCAGCATAAGGCAGCGGTCCCCAACCTTTTTTGCGCCACGGACCGGTTTATGGACTGGCTGTTCTAAGGCAGGGGTCCCCAACCCCCGGGCCTCGGACCGGTAGCGGTCCGTGAGTCGTTTGGTACCGGGCCGCGAGAGTTGAGGCTCAGGTGTGAAATGTCTGGTTTTCAGGGTTTTTATCGGTTTTAAGCGTTATTTTGTTATCGTTTTTATTGTTAACTCGGTTTTCCTGGGTCTTTTCACATGTGTTATGAATAAATCTTCTTTTTTTCGATACTGATACTAGTTTTATTTTGTTGTATTTATCTGAGACACTGGTCCGTGAAAATATTGTCGGGCATAAACCGGTCCGTGGTGCAAAAAAGGTTGGAGACCGCTGTTCAAAGGTACCTTCTTGCTGCATAAATGCTTTAAAGAGTAGAATTTGATATTCGCTGCATGCATGTACATGGGTGCTCACATTTTGTAATTTCTTTAGTGTGATATAACCAAGCAAGTACTATCTTACAGCCTGTTCTTAGACAAATCATGTTTGTGTTCATTTTCCTGCCTACCGCTAGACTCTGAGTAACTGCTAAAATCTAAGAGGAATGAAAATGTTTGTATCTTAGGATCTGTTATCTTTTGTTTGGCTACAGAAACTATGTGTGTGTGTGTGTGTGTGTGTGTGTGCTTCTCTTTCCTAAAAAAAAAAGTGAGATTTGTGCCATAAATCAGGTCGATTATTTTAATTAGAATGTGTTTTGTTCAAATGAATGTTGTCATATTATTAATAGATTGAAACCTTTTGAAGAGTGCAGTAAGGACCGCTCAGCAGGTGACATTTGCTAAAGTGGAAATGTTAAGGGGACATGCAGTGTCCACGTTAATGTTGAACTTTTCTAAACTCAGTGTGGAGGGGACCGGAGTGTTTTTGTGGCGTGGGTGTGGTGTGATCCTGTGCGCGTGCAGGAGTAGCTCAGAGTGACATAATCTGGTGCGCGTGCGAGAGGTGGCCCGGATTGAGTGGTGGCTGGGTGTGGCCCCCTCTCGTGCGCGTGTAGGAGGGGCTTGGAAGGGTGTAATCTTGTTGCGAGTGCAAGAGTTTGTCCAGTGTGACACTCTCTTGCGCACGTGCAGGAGTGTGAGGTTCAACGCTGGAACGTTGAGCCTCCTCCCCCCCACTTCCGGACCAGGTTATGGATCGTTCCTCAGTGGGTTTGTGAGAGGTGGCCCAGATTGAGTGGTGGCTGGTTGTGGCGTAATCTTGTGCATGTGCAAGAGGTGTGTAGGAGTAGCTCAGAGTGTGAGGTTCATCTGTAGAACGTTGAACCTCCTGAATCCCTCCTCCCGGACCAGGTTATGGACCTTTCCTAAGTGCATGTGTGAGAGGTGGCCCGGATTGAGTGGTGGCTGGGTGTGGCCCCCTCTCGCACACGTGCAGGAGGAGCTCGGAGTGGTGTAATCTGGTGCGCATGCAAGAGGTGGCACGGATTGAGTGGTGGCTGGGTGTGGCCAACTCTTGTGTGCGTGCAGGAGGAGGTTGGAGTGTTCAATGTTCCAGCGTTGAACCTCCTGAATACCCCCTCCCGACCAGGTTATGGACCTTTCCTCAGTGCACGTGCGAGAGATGCCCCAGATTGAGTGGTGGCTGGGTGTGGCCAACTCTCGTGTGCGTGCAGGAGGAGCTCCGAGTGGTGTAATCTGGTGCGTGTTTGAGAGGTGGACTGGATTGCGTGGTGGCGTGGGCGTTGCGCACTCTTGCAGGAAGGGCACAGAGTGGGTAATCTTGTGCAGGAGTAGCTCAGAGTGACATAATCTGGTGCGCGTGCGAGAGGTGGCCCGGATTGAGTGGTGGCTGGGTGTGGCCCCCTCTCGTGCGCGTGTAGGAGGGGCTTGGAAGGGTGTAATCTTGTTGCGAGTGCAAGAGTTTGTCCAGTGTGACACTCTCTTGCGCACGTGCAGGAGTGTGAGGTTCAACGCTGGAACGTTGAGCCTCCTCCCCCCCACTTCCGGACCAGGTTATGGATCGTTCCTCAGTGGGTTTGTGAGAGGTGGCCCAGATTGAGTGGTGGCTGGTTGTGGCGTAATCTTGTGCATGTGCAAGAGGTGTGTAGGAGTAGCTCAGAGTGTGAGGTTCATCTGTAGAACGTTGAACCTCCTGAATCCCTCCTCCCGGACCAGGTTATGGACCTTTCCTAAGTGCATGTGTGAGAGGTGGCCCGGATTGAGTGGTGGCTGGGTGTGGCCCCCTCTCGCACACGTGCAGGAGGAGCTCGGAGTGGTGTAATCTGGTGCGCATGCAAGAGGTGGCACGGATTGAGTGGTGGCTGGGTGTGGCCAACTCTTGTGTGCGTGCAGGAGGAGGTTGGAGTGTTCAATGTTCCAGCGTTGAACCTCCTGAATACCCCCTCCCGACCAGGTTATGGACCTTTCCTCAGTGCACGTGCGAGAGATGCCCCAGATTGAGTGGTGGCTGGGTGTGGCCAACTCTCGTGTGCGTGCAGGAGGAGCTCCGAGTGGTGTAATCTGGTGCGTGTTTGAGAGGTGGACTGGATTGCGTGGTGGCGTGGGCGTTGCGCACTCTTGCAGGAAGGGCACAGAGCGGGTAATCTTGTGCAGGAGTAGCTCAGAGTGACATAATCTGGTGCGCGTGCGAGAGGTGGCCCGGATTGAGTGGTGGCTGGGTGTGGCCCCCTCTCGTGCGCGTGTAGGAGGGGCTTGGAAGGGTGTAATCTTGTTGCGAGTGCAAGAGTTTGTCCAGTGTGACACTCTCTTGCGCACGTGCAGGAGTGTGAGGTTCAACGCTGGAACGTTGAGCCTCCTCCCCCCCACTTCCGGACCAGGTTATGGATCGTTCCTCAGTGGGTTTGTGAGATGAGCCCAGATTGAGTGGTGGCTGGTTGTGGCGCCATCTTGCAGGACGAGCTCCGAGTGGCGTAATCTTGTGCATGTGCAAGAGGTGTGCAGGAGTAGCTCAGAGTGTGAGGTTCATCTGTAGAACGTTGAACCTCCTGAATCCCTCCTCCCGGACCAGGTTATGGACCTTTCCTAAGTGCACGTGTGAGAGGTGGCCCGGATTGAGTGGTGGCTGGGTGTGGCCCCCTCTCGCACACGTGCAGGAGGAGCTCGGAGTGGTGTAATCTGGTGCGCATGCGAGAGGTGGCCCGGATTGAGTGGTGGCTGGGTGTGGCCAACTCTTGTGTGCGTGCAGGAGGAGGTTGGAGTGTTCAATGTTCCAGCGTTGAACCTCCTGAATACCCCCTCCCGACCAGGTTATGGACCTTTCCTCAGTGCACGTGCGAGAGATGCCCCAGATTGAGTGGTGGCTGGGTGTGGCCAACTCTCGTGTGCGTGCAGGAGGAGCTCCGAGTGGTGTAATCTGGTGCGTGTTTGAGAGGTGGACTGGATTGCGTGGTGGCGTGGGCGTTGCGCACTCTTGCAGGAAGGGCTCAGAGCGGGTAATCTTGTGCGCCCAGATTTTATGTGGGAGCAGCGCCCTTTCGCACATTAGCGAGAGGGCGCTGCTCCCACGCGTTTTTCCTGTCCCTGCAGGAGCAACAGGAACTGAAGGAGGAGCAGGAGCGGCTGGAGATGCGACAGGAGTAGCAGGACCTGCCGGACGAGCATGAGCAGCATTCTTCACCTGATGGAAGAGACAGGAGCAGCAGCCATCATTAATAAATGCAACATCATATCAAAATAATAAAATCAATCAGTGTCATTCATAAAGTTGAAGTTGTGTCACTTCAGTCTTCAGCACTTCCTCAAAACATGAAGAAATCCTTTCTCCTTACAAATATCTCTGCCTCACATGATTCTTTGATTAAAACTCATTGTTTAAGTTTATTGGTAAATATTGACACTGATACACACTGTGAATGTGTATGCCAGTGTTGGTGGTCATCTCAAGTTCACTGTACAGATAAATATATATATACGTATACATAAATATATGTAAATACGTATAAAGTATGCATTTTTAATGTGCCGTGCTCAGTTATGTTGCAGCGCTGACTCTACAATGTGGAAGGTCGTAAAAAATGAAGAAGAACCATTAAATCAGAAGATGTGTCCAAACTTTTGACTGGTAGTGTAAATAATTATATGATCAACAATGAGATGAGAGACTTTTTGTCATGGCTGGGGCAGCAGACGTGTGGTGGAGTTAAATGAGGACCCAAGATGCAGGAAACGGCTAGATGCAGGTGAGTGTTTGTTTACAAAGGGTGAAATATAAACCGAAACAAGGGTGGCGAGGACTGCACAAAGACACGAACCTAACCTGGGACAATCGGTGGCTGACTAAATACTTTTTTGCCCCACTGTATGTATATGTGTATTTCATGAGGGCATGTGTGTATTTCCAGGGTAATACTGTCATACTGTTTTTGTCCTCTTCATTGCTGAATGTTCACCTCCGTCTCTACACACATCCACACACACACTCGCTCTCCAGGTCAGAACCATGAAAGGCATCCGCAGCCTGCAGCAGTTTGGAAGCGCTCCCATATACTGACAGCAGAATTAGGTCAGAGCGTGAATGTGGCAACAGGGAGATGCAGATGTATGTGCACACGAGTCAATACAGCAGTGCAGTAACACAAAAACAAAAAAGATGAAAGAGACTTGATCAAAACTCTTGGCCCTCGGGGTTTTCTGTTACACAGAAAGGCAAGATTCTAATAAACATGAAACAGCTTTCTTTTGATTCAGAAATAAAGCAAACCTTCACAATAGTTTGTTTTCTCTGAACATGCCAATGCTTCTTTGGATTTCATCCCGTTTCTATCTGCATGCAGCTGCTGACTTCAGAGATGACGGGAGACACATTCAGACTAGTTAGATGGATGCTGTGTGCTGGCATTTGGACCGGCTCTTCATGATTTCATTTGGCTGAAGATGCAAAGGTTGAAAGTGTTCATTCAGAGGCCCGGCTCTCTCAGTCTGCACACACAGACTTCAGTCTTTGCAGTCGAGTTTCTCTGCTTTTAATGGTTTTACGCGCCTTATACAATATAAATCAGAATACTTTATTAATCCCGAAGGAAATTAGGGACCTGGAGGCAACTGACATTGTGACTTTGTGCTATATAAATAAAACTGAATTAAACTTAGAGCTGACCTTTAGTAACTATGTGTGGCTTTTTAAGGGCAGGTATGTATGTGTCCGAGCAGTAATCGCTGCATAATTGTAGTATTTCTTCAAGATTTGAAGGTACAATATCAGGATGCAGCCCTTGTGAGCCAAAGTAGATCTTTGGATCTTTACTTTGGAATTCTAAGAATATAACATTCCAGTTTCTGGAGAAGTTCCTGAAGAACATCACAGAAAGCTGGTTTCGTTGGACAGACCTGGCCTCGGGAGGCTGGATTAAAATAGGAGGCTTGCAGCAGAGATGAGGAGCAGTCCAACACTGATGAACACAAAACAAAACAGTGTAGCCCAGTGGTGAGACACGGTTCAAGCAGGAGCCTGATGATTATTTGGCAGCCTTTTGTCTGGGATTATAGATTAATGAACTAAATACACAGCTTATCTGATCATCTGTATTAACATTAAATCAATGCCTTACAGCTTATACTCTGAAACTGATGCTTACTTGGTGTTTGCTGCCTGGAACCTTTAAAAAGTACCCAGGATGCTTGGGGACTCTTTCGGTCCGAACACGCTTTAGAGGAAACACAGGTGGGTCACCACAGGCCTCCTGCTCGAACATTTCTGATTATCCAAAATGAAACTTTGTCAAAGCTTCAAAATATTGCTCTGAAATTTTAGCTTTATAAATCAAATATTTAAAACTGGTCCCCTGACCCAGTTCTAGGCCTTTGCTTCACACACTGAAGTCAAATTCAAATTCAAATTCAAATTTTTATTTGTCACGTTCACAGTCATACACAGTACGATATGTAGTGAAATGCTTGGACAACTGCTCGTGACCTAAAGAGAACAAAAAAGGAAAAGGCTATGAATAAGATAGGAAATAAATATGAAAAATTAAAAAGGGTAAATTTAACTAGGAAGGAATAAAATATAAATTAAGGTTAAAAATGAAATAACTGTACAACACAAATTAGAATGAAGGGTAAATTTAACTGGGAAGAATAAGATAAAATATATAAATTAAAGTTGAAAATAAAATAACTGTACAACAAAATACACAATATAGAACTATATAAGAATGTATGAAGAAATATAAATAAATATATACACAATAACAGCAGCGTGATTTAAGTAATGAAGTGAAATGAAGTCTGATGTTTGACCATGAATATCTCAAAAACTCTTAAAGCCTGAAGTTTTCACTTGCCTTTCTTACCATCAGAATTGATCCAGATCTGTAATTTGGGACCTACATGTCGAAAATATCTGAGTATTAGCTTGCTAATCTATTAAAAAGGGGCAATTTCTGGATGGTACATACTTGTATTTCACAATAAGGCAAAAATAAAGCAGTTCAGGAAGAGACAACCAGGAACTGGTTCTAACTGTGTTGGAAGATTTTGAGTTTCAACGATCCAGCGACGAACAGCAGACACCTCCTGGCTTAAATGCTGATCGTCTTAATGAGACCCGGGTGTCTCATCTCCCGAGGGCGTGGACCGAGGGCGTAAACCCGCAGTGAGCTCCGCCCCGGCGAGAGAGAAGAGGGGAGGGAGAGAGGAAGATAGAGAGAGAAACAGAGGGAGCGTGCCGTGGCACTTTAGATGCCAAGGACTGCTGTGTGACACATTTTGTACATTTGTCAAAAGTATTTGACACTGTAGATCATAACCTGTTATATCACAGACCTTTCCCTACAGACCAAGCTATTCACTGGTTTTCAAATAATCTTTCTGATCGTAAGCAGTTTGTTACACTCCATGACTGTTCTTCTTAGTCAAACACTTGTTGTAATGACTAACTGCTCCTGACATGTTGGAGATGTTTGCTCTTTATACAGTAAAGTTACAGCAGGATACAAATAACATCAGGCTGATCCTGCCACGATTTGTTCCCTCGGTTCAAATCACAGACAAACAGGATCTCACAGCTGTTTATGTTTTTGAACCTATTTTGCACAGAGAGGCATTTTTTGACAAATGTATTGATGCAATGTTGAATATTATTACACAGGAAAAAACAACTACAGTAAAATAATGTAAAATAAATAGTAAAATAGTAAAATAGTAAAATACAGTAAAATAACTGTAACAAAAAATAATTTCCCCCAGGGATCAATAAAGTATTCTGATTCTGATTCTGATTCTGATAATCCCACCGTGACGCCTCTGCCTTTGTAAATGGAGGGACAGTAACTGCGTGTAAAACCTGCAGACAGTCAGATTAACAGTATTTTGTCTCTATCATTCTGCAGTTCATCTCCTGTAAACAATAACGTGGCCACAGCGTGACGTGAAAAAAGGCACATACCTTTGACGTTGTGTGATGAACTCTGCATTCCTCGTCCGCAAAAAAGTAGTTTTAAAAATCTCCGTTCTCGGTGATTCGAAACGCTGTTTCCGTGTGGACGAAACAGCTGCGTTGTCAAAAACACCCGTGTAGGTGCGGACGCAGCGTAAAAGAGTTAGTGGTTTATTTTAATACTGCCTGTCATTTATTGCAGGTTACTTGTATTTGCTTAATTGTTTACTAAATGTTTGAGGTGTGAAATAAACCACAGTGGAGTTTGAAAACATGAAAACATATCGGTGGTTGGAGGATGGGTTTTTTGTTTTTGTTTTTGTTTTTGTTTTTTTGTTTTTTGTTTTTCTTGGGGGGGGGGGGGGGGGGGGTTTAGGTGGTGGGGTGCGTGAACATTTTTCTTGTGAAACAAAGGGGGGGCCTAGCAAAAAAAGTTTGGGAACCACTGATTTATATGAACACTCCTGTTAGTCTCCAAAAACTGATTCTGTTCATCTGGATGTTTTCAGTGGGAGAAACGTTTCGTCATCATCAGGTGACGTCTTCAGTCTCAGCTGACTGCAGGTTCCAATCTTATAAACAGGACATTTGCATAATGACTGAAACCAGCCCACTGAAGCAACAATGGGCTGGGAGGTCAGCTCCTTCATCATTAATATGCAAATTCTCATGACCATTGATCAACAACCACTGATCAATAACCATGAGTCCCTAATTTCCCTCGGGATGAATAAAGTATTCTGATTCTGATTCTGATTCACAGAGAGTTGGGGAATGGCTGCAATCACAGCATTGTAAGATGGTGACAGATGTACCCTTAGGCCCCTCCTCCATTCAGAGATGGTCTTTCCCTTTTCACGTAAATGGCCTCCTTGACTCCGCCCTCAAACCAGCGTTCCTCCCTGTCCAGGATGTTACATCCTCATCATTGAAAGAGTGTCCACTGGCCTGTAGGTGTAGATAGACTGCAGAGTCCAGGCCTGACGAGGTGGCTCTGCTGTGTTGGTCCATCCTCTCAGCCAGAGCTTGTTTGGTTTCCTCGATGTATAAATCCTGGCACTCCTCCTGCACTTAACAGCGTACACTATGTTACTCTGTTTGTGTCGGGGACCCGATCCTTGGGCTGGACCAGTTTTTGGCGCAGCGTGTTTTGGGGTTTAAAAGCCACAGAGACCCGGTGTTTAGAGAAAATGTGTCTCAGCTGCTCCGATACTCCTGACACGTACGGGATCACTGCAGGTTTACACTTGGGCGGCGATTGTCCTTCTCTCCTGGATCGGCTGGAGCTTTCTTTAGGCGCCTTCCCAGCTTTGACAAAAGTCCAGCTGGGATAACCACATTTACTCAGGGCCTTCTTGTCAGTGGTTGTTGATCAATGGTCATGAGAATTTGCATAATTAAGATTAAGGAGCTGACCTCCCAGCCCATTGTCCCTTCAGTGGGCTGGTTTCAGTCATTATGCAAATGTCCTGTTTATAAGATTTGTGGAAACCTGCAGTGAGCTGAGACTGAAGACGTCACTTGCATGAGTGACGAAACGTTTCTCCCACAAAACGCTACGTAAAAATGAACAGAATGAACTTTTTGGAGATTTACTTTCCTGGATGATTGAGATGCATCAAGACTCCTGTTAGTCCTTTACAGATGCTGGACGCTGTTTATCATGGAGCACTGAGATTCATTCATATAAAGCGCCTTGAGGCGACTTTTGTTGTGATTTGGACAGAGGTTTGAAAGAGGAGTGAAAGAAGCATCTACGTCCACTGTGAGCGACCATCTTTGAACAGAGGCGGGGCTTACGACACCAACTCTCTGCCATCTATAATCCAGTTTTGAGATCCCTCCCCAGACGCCTTAACGCCCACTCACATCCTGGAAAATCTGACCTCAGGAATTCGCATGATAAGGTGGGGCCAGGTTTCACAATGAGCTCACCTGAAACTCTGGCTGATTGGGACCCACACCCAGTTTCACACCTTGGCTCAGGCGATTAGAGGATCATCAGGGGTCCTTTTATGTTGTGTGTCTCACTGTGTTGTGTGTCCACATTCTTAGACTTAAGAGCTTAAAAGCTCCTCTCCTCCTCCCGTTCCTCTGCCCTCGTCCTGCTTCTTCTTTTGACTGGTCACTTTTGGATTGCAGATAGCTCTATAAGAAGCTGCATTCCGCTTGGCCTGTCGGTACCTGTCAGCTGCCTCTAAAGTCCCACAGGCTAACCAAGCCCGGTAGGACTCCTCCTTCAGCTTGGTGGCTCCCCTCAACTCAGGTGACCACCATTTGGTAAGGGGGTTACCACCACAACAGGCACCAGCTGACTTGCGGCCGCAGCTCCGTGCAGCAAATTCGGCAACGGTGCTGAACATGGTCCATTCGGCCTCAATGTCCCCAGTTTCCTTTGGAATGCTGTTGAAGCTCTGCCGGAGGTGTGAGTTGAAGATCTCGCGGACTGAGGCCTCTGCTAGACGTTTCCAGCACCCCCTCACTACGTGTTTAGGTGCACCAGGTCTGTCAGGTCCACCAGGTGGTGATCAGTTGACAGCTCAGCCCCTCTCTTTACCCGAGTGTCCAGAACAAATGGTCGCAGGTCTGGTGATACGATTACAAAATTGATCATCGACCTGCGGCCTAGAGTGTCCTGGTGCCATGTGCACTTATATTCACTCTTATGTTCGAACAAGGTGTTCGTTATGGCCAAACTGTGGTTTGCACAGAAGTCCAATAACAAAACACAGCTCGGGATCAGATCCGGGAGGCCGTTCCTCCCAGTCATGCCCTTCCAGGTCTCACTGTCATTGCCCACGTGAGCGTTGAAGTCTCCCAGTAGGACAACAGAGTCCCCAGGAGGAGCACCCTCAAGTGCTCCACCCAGGGACTCCAAGAAGGCCGAGTACTCTGAACTGCCCCTCGGCGCATAAGCATAGACAACAGTCAGGACCCGTTCCCTGACCCGAAGGCGAAGGGAACAAACCCTCCACTGGGAGAAACCCCAACATACCAGCAGCAAGCCGAGCGGATACCAAGATACCCACCCCAGCCCGACGCCTCTCACCAGGGGCAACTCCAGATTGAGACAGAGTCCAGCTCCTCTTCAGGAGACTGGTTCCAGAGCCCAAGCCATGCGTTGAGATGAGCCCGACTATATCTAGCCGGTACCTCTCAACCTCACGCAGTAGCACAGGCTCCTTCCTCACCAGAGAGGTGACATTCCATGTCCCAATTGCCAGTCTTGGTAGCCAGGGATCGGTCTGCCAGGGCCTCTGCTCCTGGCCGCCGCCCGACTCACATTGCACCCGACCCCTACGGTGCCTCCTGTGGGTGGTGGGCATGCAGGGAGATGGGCTCCTGTCCCTTTTTCGGGCTGTGCCCAGCTGGGCTTCATGGACTAAGGCCTGGCCACCAAGAAAAAATGGATTCCACGTAAAAAAACAAAAACAAAAATAGGACTCTAGGGTGGATGGTGGTTATTCAAACAAACAAAAAACAAAGCCAAGGTGAAAACTAGTTGACCCACCAAAGCCTATCTCTGGACAACAGGCAGAATAGTTGTTGCTGTGGTAACAACTAATGTGGATCAACACAAAGAATAAAGAAAGAATAAAAGCCTAACTGCTCTGTTGAGCAAAAGGAAATATATGAAATCCTGCGCTCACTCGCCTTTTTGTTCAAAACTAAAATTACAGACACTTGATCATGCATGTAGGTGTCAGTCACTAGCTCCTGGCTCTACCACTCAGTGTTAGCAGGCAAGGAGCTAGCAGCACTCTGCAGCCCACATCCTATACAGTGGGGCAAAAAAGTATTTAGTCAGCCACCGATTGTGCAAGTTCCCCCACCTAAAATGATGACAGAGGTCAGTAATTTGCACCAGAGGTACACTTCAACTGTGAGAGACAGAATGTGAAAAAAAATTCCATGAATCCACATGGTAGGATTTGTAAAGAATTTATTCGTAAATTAGGGTGGAAAATAAGTATTTGGTCAATAACAAAAATACAACTCAATACTTTGTAACATAACCTTTGTTGGCAATAACAGAGGTCAAACGTTTACTATAGGTCTTTACCAGGTTTGCACACACAGTAGCTGGTATTTTGGCCCATTCCTCCATGCAGATCTTCTCGAGAGCAGTGATGTTTTGGGGCTGTCGCCGAGCAACACGGACTTTCAACTCCCGCCACAGATTTTCTATGGGGTTGAGGTCTGGAGACTGGCTAGGCCACTCCAGGACTTTCAAATGCTTCTTACGGAGCCACTCCTTTGTTGCCCGGGTGGTGTGTTTTGGATCATTGTCATGTTGGAAGACCCAGCCTCGTTTCATCTTCAAAGTTCTCACTGATGGAAGGAGGTTTTGGCTCAAAATCTCACGATACATGGCCCCATTCATTCTGTCCTTAACACGGATCAGTCGTCCTGTCCCCTTGGCAGAAAAACAGCCCCATAGCATGATGTTTCCACCCCCATGCTTCACAGTAGGTATGGTGTTCTTGGGATGCAACTCAGTATTCTTCTTCCTCCAAACACGACGAGTTGAGTTTATACCAAAACGTTCTACTTTGGTTTCATCTGACCACATGACATTCTCCCAATCCTCTGCTGTATCATCCATGTGCTCTCTGGCAAACTTCAGACGGGCCTGGACATGCACTGGCTTCAGCAGCGGAACACGTCTGGCACTGCGGGATTTGATTCCCTGCCGTTGTAGTGTGTTACTGATGGTGACCTTTGTTACTTTGGTCCCAGCTCTCTGCAGGTCATTCACCAGGTCCCCCCGTGTGGTTCTGGGATCTTTGCTCACCGTTCTCATGATCATTTTGACCCCACGGGATGAGATCTTGCGTGGAGCCCCAGATCGTGGGAGATTATCAGTGGTCTTGTATGTCTTCCATTTTCTGATGATTGCTCCCACAGTTGATTTTTTCACACCAAGCTGCTTGCCTATTGTAGATTCACTCTTCCCAGTCTGGTGCAGGTCTACAATACTTTTCCTGGTGTCCTTCGAAAGCTCTTTGGTCTTGGCCATGGCGGAGTTTGGAGTCTGACTGTTTGAGGCTGTGGACAGGTGTCTTTTATACAGATGATGAGTTCAAACAGGTGCCATTCATACAGGTAACGAGTGGGGGACAGAAAAGCTTCTTACAGGAGACGTTACAGGTCTGTGAGAGCCAGAGATTTTCCTTGTTTGAGGTGACCAAATACTTATTTTCCACCCTGATTTACCAATAAATTCTTTACAAATCCTACCATGTGGATTCATGGATTTTTTTTTTCACATTCTGTCTCTCACAGTTGAAGTGTACCTCTGGTGCAAATTACTGACCTCTGTCATCATTTTAAGTGGGGGAACTTGCACAATCGGTGGCTGACTAAATACTTTTTTGCCCCACTGTAAATGTGTCAGCAGCCAATCGTCTTTCCAACCTTTCGGAAGAGTGAAGACTGAAGAAATACCAGCCTTCCTTTTTGGTAAATGGTAAATGGACTGGTTCTTATATGGCTGAGCACTCAAAGCACTTTACACAACTTGCCTCATTCATCCATTCAAACAAACACTTTTTTCAAAGTGTCTGGTCTAATTCATGACCTACAGCTTTGAAATAAGATTCTGGACTCATCGCTCACTGTGTGACAACAACAAAAGGCACCAGTCATCCTCCAACCGGTCTTCCTCCAACACCACAGTGTTTGGGATTTTCACATAGCAGTGTAAATCAGCCTTAGAAGACTTAATCTGGTGTTGGGTCTACATGCAGAGGTCTGCTCTCTTTCTCAGTGCTGGATAATTGTGTTGATCCCACAGGACCTGATCTGTGTTGGATCAAACATGTCACACTCAGAATCAGGAAACGTGCTGAACAGCATTTCTTCAAGTCCCCGTCATATGCATCTTGACAGGATTACAGGAAGCAACTACTTTTTTCAGTAGTGTATTATTGTAAAGCACATTTGGTTTCCCTCCTCGTCACATGTTCTCAACACTCTCTCAGCTATTTTTCACAGTCCATCTGCTCAACACTTAGTGTGGAGGAAACAGCTCATGATGGAATTTATTGTACTTAACTAAGAGCTTTGTTAGATGTTTGGATTTCTACTTTTCTACTTCAGTTTCTAATTCTGTACTTATTCATTCAAGTGTTTGAAACTGGATTAAAGAAATGAAATACTGCAGTGGTGTCGATATCCACTACTTAAACAATGTGAATGTATATAAGGATCAGTTCATCCAGGGTTGCTGTGGTTCAAACTGATGGCCAAAGGCTGCAAAGCTAAAGCTATGCACAGTTCTCTGTCATGGTTGTTCAAGCTCTGCACAAAAGCAGATGCCCTACCCCAACACCATCACCTGGGCTACATGCAAATAATAATGAGTTTGTCCTCCGGTCACTCAGTTCAGGTTTTCCAGAGCACTGATATATTGATTGGGGTTGAATGCAGACTGACAGAGGTCAGCGCTCATTCACGGTGCATTGCTTTAATCCAACAGCGGCACTGCCAGTACATTTTGATGATCATGGCTGGGCCTCCTTAACCACGAATTGCTGCATAAGTGCAGGTCTGAGATGGCAAAAAGAACCTGCAGGAGAGGGAAAATATAGAAAAAATTAAATAGAAATTAATTTTGAAAAGATGCACTTTACTGATACAACCATGAAATCAAACCATTCTGCACCTCCCAACTGATCAACAATAACAAGCCTAATTCGGCTTTTTTATTTCATCGATTGATAAATGATTTATTTAACTGAACTGGTTTCAGCAGATAAGTATAATGAATTTGCATTTTTCTACCAAAACAAAGTTTCCAATATTAGATGTTATATCCTAGTAATTTATCGAGCACTGCCTCACATCCTGATGAAATCACAATTCTCGCCTGTCATTTCTAAAGTCTTGGATCTCTTTGCTTCACCTCATTCCCACCAAAGTATTCAAATCTGTATCTCACTGTCTCACAAACCATTTAGAAAACATTTAGAAAACAGCTCTCTACAGTCTTTTGTAATGACACCACCGGTGAAGAAAAAAACTTGGACTCATTAAGACTCACAGTCCTTATGATAAGTATCAATCAGGGTTCAGAACCAATCAGAGCACAGAAAAAGCTCTTACTAACGTCATGACCTGAGGATCATCATGGGGTCAAAACTAATGATGCCATTAACTGTTGGATGTCTCCGAAACTTTTAGGACGGCAAAGAAACAAGACACAAACAAACACAGTTCATCATACATTTCTCTGAAAGCCTTGGCACGATTAGTGACCCATCTCAAATTGACTCTGAGAAATTGATCCACACATTCGTATCAAGTAGGTGAGATTATTGCCACGCTCTATTTGCAAGGGTCTCCAAATCACAATACCACAACCAGAATCTTTACAGGTACATTTGACCACACTGAAGCACTGAATGTAATACAGAATAACCCTGAAAATTCTTCTTTTAGTTAGCAAAGCTCTCAGTGGTTTGGCCCCCAGTACACCTCGGACATGCTCGCTGTCTACAACCCAGTCAGACCCCTCAGCTCATCAGGTTCAGATCTGTTCCCAGAACCGGATCTCAGTCAGCGGAGGCTGCTTTCACTTATTGTGCTGCTGTTCTTTACAACAAGCTGCCTGCTGACCTGACATCAGTTACATCTGCATTCACACAGGCCTGCACTCAGTAGGTGTTATTGCTGTTTTCATTGGCTTCAGACAAACTTTTTTCTGTGTTAAACACATTGAGTTTTCATGTAATGAAATGTTCAATATGAATAAAATCTGCTCTGATAGCTGTCTTTAGTCTGTGGGGGTTTCTGGGTCCGCTGGTTCTTGTTCTCCTCTTCACAGACTCTCTGTGGGGTCCAAGTCAGGCAAGTTGACTAGACAGTCAAGCAAAGCATTCGGTACCAGTCGTGGCGCTGTGGGGAGGCTCTACGTAGGTCCTGCTGGAAAAGGAAATCAGCGTCTTCACAAAGCTAGTGAGCAGATAGAAGCATGAAGAGGCAGACACCAGCAGAGGGTCACTCCTCCTCCACACTCTAGATTTCTAAATGAAAAGTAAAATTTACTTTGATTTGAAAAGAGGACTTTGGACCAGCTCCTTTTCTCCATAAACTCAACCTCAATCTAGAGGATTAGTTCCTGCTTAGGTCAAAGGTTCCCTTAGACAGCGAGGTTGAAGGAACCTGAAGCTGCTCTTCAGATGTCCCGTGTGTTATGGAGGGGGTGGGACTCATTGTCCATGATTACCAGCAGTCTTGTCCACGTTCTGTCACTGATCGCCTCCTCCAGGGTTTCGAGCTCTGTGCCAACAACAGACTGGGCCTTCCTGATGAGTTTGTCTGCGTCCTTTGCTTTGATGACTGCATAACAAAATCAGAGATAATGAGACAGGGGAAGGAAAGCTTACACAAGGCACGAGGACTATCAAAATAAGACAGGAAACACGACAAACAAAGAGACAGAAACCCAAACTCAAGACACACAAACTTGATGCAATAAGCACATGTTCAAGTTCAAGGAGACTGGAGGGAAACGCTAAAGGGAACCTTAAGCAACCTAAAGTCATCTAACATATTACGAGGTAACAACAATACAGGAATCAGAAAAAGTCATAAGCAGAAGGAAGCAAAGCTGCACCAATAGAAACTATAGATAAAAACAATAATGAGTTAACAAGATTCAAAACAGAACTCGTAGTCTTTGTGTGATCAGTACAACTAAAATCAAAACTGATACCAGTCTCTTTCCATTTATTGAAGGGAAAGTCAGAGGCTCACCCCAACAAACACAGAGTAACACAGCTTGTATAGTTGTTACAGTGATGCACCAACTGACAAACCTGCTGCAAAAACACATCATTAATTTGTGATTACCGTATTTCCCGGACTACAAAGCGCACCTGAATATTAGCCGCACAAGCTAAAATCAGGGGAAAATCCTGTTTTGTACATACATTAGCCGCACCTGACTAAAGGCCGCAGGTGTTTCAATATTGACTTATCATATGTAAGAGAATATGCACAAAGGGAATTGTCAGGAAAGAGATGGCTGTTTGGAGACACACCCCTTTTATTAATATTTTGAAAAACAAGTTATGGGTACATATTTGCATAACCTTTTAGGTATATGTACAAGTAGCGGTAATTACAAGTAGGAAACATGTACTGTGCTTCATAAATGAGTAACAAATGTAGTACATAACAGTAACCTGCAGCACACCAGAAAAATAGATTCGGACTACCTTTTATGCTCAGGTGCAGCGACACGGCTTTAACAAGAAGAAAAGTCAGTCATTCACCATCTTTCTCTTCTTCCTGCGCACTAAAACCACCAAAGTCCTCTCCTCCAGTGTCTGATACAAACAGGCTCAGGGTGGCTTCGTCATCCACTCTCCGCTTCTCTCCTTCGTTGTCACTTTCAAAACCAAAGAAATCCTCGTTGTCAGAGTCGAACACCCTCAGAAGGGCCGTGGCGGTGTCCTCCTCTCCATCATGCAGCAGTCCAGCCCTTCAAAATCCGTTGGTGATCGTGGATGTTTTCACACTTTTCCACGCTGTCAGAATCCACCGGTGGAGTTGGGCATAACTTGCTTTTCGCATTGTTTTTCGCGCTACTTGTACGGCACTATGTTGTCTGGCGGATGGACACGTGACCAACACACCACTCTTGAACCCCGATACTGTGTGTCTGATCACATGCCCTTCCGCCAGGCAACGTAGTGCCGTACAACAGCGGAACAAACAAAACAAATCCTCTTACGATATGACAAAAATCACGGACAATCCATAGAAAAGCCGCACCTGACTAAAAGCCGCAGGGTTCAAAGCTTGTGCAAAAAGTAGCGGCTTATAGCCCGACAATTACGGTATATCTCTCCAGTGTGCTGTGAGCGCTTCTTATCCCACGAAAACTGAATATTTTTCAGAATATTAGAAGGCAGAGGAGCTAGCTTCCTGATGGATTCCTTAACATTTCCCGATGTGATGTGACACATCTGATTAGGGTTATTATTATAACATTATTATAACAGGTTATTATTACATTCACAGTAAATGTTTCTTTAAAACCTTTAATAAGAAGCGTTGAGAACTATCTACATGCTGGCAATGTGACTGCTGTCCTAGAAATGTACATGTGTACTTTATAAGGAGTCTTTATAATGCAGGACTGTCGTAAGCTCAGTGAATCAGATGTAATTATTCTCTTAATAAATGACTGTTTTTATGTCATATTATGAGGTAACGCAGTGATTGTTTATCCCCTCGCCTGCCTCTGAGGTCTCTCTCTGGGATCAGTCATAAGACTCCAGTTTTGCTTATTTCGTGTTTTGTATAACATAACAGACGCTGGAACAGATAAACAGATAAACAGGATGGCAGAGGACGTCAGTAGGCAGCGCACACGCCGTCAAATTATATTTCTATTTCAAGGTCTTCCCACTCATTAGCCAAGAATTCATCATCAAATCTCTTTGTGTTGCTGTGTCCTTGTGCGCAGTTCAGTAAATACAGACACGGTGTTAGCACCAAAGCAGCGCCGCCTGTCATATCATCAGTAAAAGCACGGTGTGTGGAGGGCTGAACTATTGCTTTCCCACATTACGAGCTAGAGCTAGATATTATCATTAATTATGGTTGTCTACACCATCATAAAACACTAAATGAACTGAATGAAAAGACGGAATAAATGTCTCCAACAGATGTGTGCAATCAAAAGGACGCATTTGTAACAAACATATAAGCATAAAACATTTCTGATGCTCCCCACACAGCAGGTTATCATCTCATTCCAGTTCCTTTAAAAACACGCTCCACACGGTCCATTTCAGGGCAAAAATAACGTGTTGCCTTTCATGTTTAACACATCAAAAGTTTCAATTTATTCTTCCTGAACAAATTCTGTTAACCAAAGCCAATCTCTGTGTTTGAGAGGGAGGGGGGGCTCTTCTGAACTCTCACACTGTGCAAGAGATGTTGTGCAAATTCAAAAACGCCCACTGCCATCTCCACTCTCTCTCATGCACAATCACTTACGGTTGCTTCAAGTGAAATACACATTTTCCGTGTAAAGTTTCCACAAACAATATGAAACGCACAAAGTGCACTATGTGTATCACATCGTTTAATGAAGTCAAACTGCTATAACTTCATTCAGTGATACAGTGAAACGTTTTAATGTCCCACAGTACAAATTTGGTGTCATGGAGATTGTCTAATCTGATCCACACAATAATCCAAAAATAATCCACAATGACTCCTAAAATAAGGACTAAGATTATGTTTTCAAGGACAATCTCTTTGTTTGACAGGAAGGAAAGAAACCTTAAGAGGCTAAGACGGGGAGGTGGGGCGAAAAAGAGGAAATCAGTGAAAAGAACGGAGAATGTTTAAGCATCCAAACAGGATCACAAGATACATACAAATGACAACGAGACTGACAAACAGAAATGAGAATGCTGATCTCATACTTCTGCTACCTTTAAGGATAAGCAGACAGAAAGCAATGAACATCTTCCATAACGCTTTGTTGGGAACAGTAGCAGCAAACAAGAAAAACATTGAAAAACAACCACAGAGCAGATCAGGTGTTACGACGCCCTGAAGTCACAAAGCAAACTGCAGGAAAGAGAGAAGAGAGGAGACATAGTGTAGCATGTAACCGACCTGCTGACGTCAAAGTCATCATAGGTGATCATTCCAGTCCAAATCTGTTTTGGAGAAACTGACATTTTTGGAAAGAAATACAAACAATATTACATATTCTGATAGAATTGATTAGAGGCGGGACTAGGGTCGTGGTCGTCACTTCATGTGACTTAATGTGTGTCACTGACCTCCTACATCAGGTGATGCCACAACTGCTGGTCCCAATAGGAAGGTTTCCTATTATTTTATGGTTTGAATGACCTTTCTACTAGTGCATTTAGGCTCAAAGGAGGTCAGGGTCATAAAAATGGTCAAATATAGTATAAAGAAAGCAATGAACTACACTTGTGTAAGTGTTAACATTAGATATTGGAAACATGAACACAAAGCCAGCTGCACAAAGAGACTTTAAAGTGATCGCCACAGTGATTCTGCTTTAAAATCATCAACAGGTGCAAACTGAGGTGCAGCCTGACTGCTTATAATAATAATAATAATAATAATAATAATAATAATAATAATAATAATAATAATAATGGATTGCATTTATATAGCGCTTTATATTATCACTGCTCGAAGGTCACTTTGGGTTCCTGGCTAGCTTAGCGTTAGCATGCTATCTGTGCAGCTGCTTGCAGAGAGCAGCATATTGCAGTAGTTTCTGTCTTAGATGCCATATAATAATAATAATAATAATAATAATAATGGATTGGATTTATATAGCGCTTTTCAAGGCACCCAAAGCGCTTTACAATTCCACTATTCATTCACTCTCACATTCACACACTGGTGGAAGCAGCTACGGTTGTAGCCACAGCTGCCCTGGAGCAGACTGACAGAGGCGAGGCTGCCATATCGCACCATCGGCCCCTCTGGCCAACACCAGTAGGCGGCAGGTGAAGTGTCTTGCCCAAGGTCACAACGACCGAGACTGTCCGAGCCAGGGCTCGAACCGGCAACCTTCCGGTTACAAGACGAACTCCCAACTCTGGAGCCACGATCGCCCATATTCACACTGTAGACTGCACATCAATTTCCTCCCTTGACACTTGAACTGAAATCAGCTGATTGGAGCTCAAGTGGAGTCGATAAACGTGATGGCAAGCTGACAAGTTCAAGGAACTGAGCTGTTAGGAATCAGTTCGTTACAGATCATTAGTTAAGGTTAAAGGAATAATTGCCTCAACAAAACTCTGACTCTTTGTTCACCTGCCTACAGCGCTGAAGAAAGACCTGTGATTGTTCTTAGTGTCTTCAATCACTGATCAATAGTAAGCTAGCTAGCTTTTATAGAACTTTTTATAGCCTCTGTCCTCTATTCTATTCTATTCTATTCTATTCTATTCTAGAGGGGGGAAAAGTCATTTTCCAGACTAAATAAAGATCTTCTAAATTAGTGAGATGGCATTTCCGTCCAAGCTTATAGGTTATGTGCTTTAAGGTGCACACGTGAGAGTTATACCAGGGAGTCAAGTACTTCGATTTGATGCTTTCTTTTTCAGAGGAGCCACAGTATCCAGAGTCATACAGTGTGAGGATGTTATACAATTACTAAGATAACTGAGTGTACACAGTAGCTGCTCTGGGCTGTGTTGCACATGGTATTGATGAAATTAGCAGTGGAGGAATTATGTCCTTAAATGTAGTTACAGCACTTTCCAAAGACATCTGCTGTAGTGAAAAGTATTCAGCACTGTTGTGTGATCCATTGTTGTAGAGTAGGCCAGTTTATAAGTGCTCAGGCCAATAAGAATCAAATTTTATTCCCAAAAACATTTTCTGTCAGGTTCAAGGTTCAAGGTTCTTTATTTGTCACATGCATAGTTATACAAGTATAACACACAGTGAAATGTAGCCTGACACGCTCCTCGACATGTGCAAAAATTGGGGGGGGGGGGGGGGGGTGTAGAGGAAAGGAAGAACATTATATATATATATATATATATATATATATATATATATATATATATATATATATATATATATACATATATATATATATGCCTCCTGTCAGGCATCATATCGGCTAAGATGAACAGGCACATGGGTCAATACATGAGCGGGACACAGAAAGGAATTGGCAAGAATACCAGAGGCGCAAAACACCAGCTACTGGTAGACAGAACAGTCAGCCGAGACTGCAAGACCAGACTGACCAACCTGTGCACGGCCTGGATTGATTACAAGAAGGCCTATGACTCAATGCCCCACAGCTGGATACTGGAATGCCTAGAATTGTACCAGATCAATGGGACCCTAAGAGCCTTCATCAGGAACTCAATGGGGATGTGGCGTACAACACTAGAGGCCAACTCCAAGCCCATAGCACAAGTCACCATCAAGTGCGGGATCTACCAAGGAGATGCTCTGTCCCCACTGCTGTTCTGCATAGGCCTGAACCCCCTCAGTGAGATCATTAACAAGACTGGCTACGGATACCGACTACGGAACGGAGCAGTTGTCAGCCGCCTCCTGTACATGGACGACATCAAGCTGTATGCCAAGAGTGAACGAGACATCGATTCACTGATCCACACTACCAGGCTATACAGCAATGACATTGGAATGTCGTTCGGACTGGATAAGTGTAGTCGGATGGTAACAAAGAGAGGGAAGGTAGTCAGAACTGAGGGGATTGAACTACCAGAAGGCAACATTGCAGACATAGAGGACAGTTACAAGTACCTGGGGATCCCGCAGGCAAATGGGAACCATGAAGAGGCCGCTAGAAAGGCTGCAACCACCAAGTACCTGCAGAGGGTCAGGCAAGTCCTGAGGAGTCAGCTGAATGGTAAGAACAAGATCCGGGCCATCAACACGTACGCCCTGCCCGTGATCAGGTACCCTGCTGGGGTAATAGGCTGGCCAAAGGAGGAGATAGAAGCCACTGACATAAAGACAAGAAAGCTCCTTACCATGCATGGAGGGTTTCACCCCAAGTCCAGCACCCTGAGGCTGTACGCTAAGCGGAAGGAAGGGGGCCGGGGACTGGTGAGTGTCAGCACCACAGTCCAGGATGAGACAACGAACATCCAAGAATACATTGGGAAGATGGCCCCAACTGACCGAGTGCTCAGTGAATACCTCAGGCAGCAGAAACCCAAGAAAGAGGAGGGAAACGAGGAACCATCATGGAAGGACAGGCCCCTGCACGGTATGTACCACCGGCAGATAGAGGAGGTGGCTGATATCCAGAAATCCTACCAGTGGCTGGACAAAGCTGGACTGAAAGACAGCACAGAGGCACTAATCATGGCAGCACAAGAACAAGCTCTGAGTACAAGATCCATAGAGGCTGGGGTCTATCACACCAGGCAAGACCCCAGGTGCAGGCTGTGTAAAGATGCCCCAGAGACAATCCAGCACATAACAGCAGGGTGCAAGATGCTAGCAGGCAAGGCATACATGGAACGCCATAACCAAGTGGCCAGCATAGTGTACAGGAACATCTGTGCCGAGTATAACCTGGAAGTCCCGAGGTCAAAATGGGAGATGCCCCCAAGGGTGGTGGAGAATGACCGAGCTAAGATCCTGTGGGACTTCCAGATACAGACGGACAAAATGGTGGTGGCTAACCAACCGGACATAGTGGTGGTAGACAAACAGAAGAAGACGGCCGTAGTGATCAATGTTGTTACGGCCGAGAGGGCCCGGCTGTGGGTGTGGACTCAAATGCAGACACAGAGGGAGGCAAACGGGCGTGAACACAGTGCTTTATTTACAAGTGTCTAGTGAAATTACACAACAGGAGACTATGAATGCTATGAATTATGAAATGCTATGAACTGTGAACTGTGAGGCCAAACTGTGAACATGAAACTGAGTGCTATGGCTAGGTGCTGGATTTCACGGATGGAAAAAAGGGGCAGCGGCTTGGATGGAGGTACGCAGTCACTATAATGAGAAGAGACAAGTAGTCAGTGGCAGTCCAGTGAATCACAGCTGCAGGATTAGGCTATGGAGGTTAGGGCTTACGCGTTGCAGGTTTAAAGTGTCATGCGAGGAAGGGGTGTCCAGGGGGTTCCGGGTGAGGAGTGTCCAGAGAGGATCCAGAATATGCGTGGAGTGAGGGACTTGGCAGGGAGGCAGGCAGGTGTAGTCCGATGGTGGAGAGGAAGAAACCAGATGACAGAACCAGTGTCCAGGCGGAGATGAGAGTAGTTCGGGAAACGTGACTGCCAGGTGGGTCCTATGACAAAGAAAAACACGGTGAGGGAAAAGCAGTAGTTGAGGGTTCTCACAAGGGGTTCGCAGCCTAGCACTGACATGGGTTAGCAGAAGATCTGGCAGAGGTCTGTTGTGAATGCTGGTCTTATATGCAGGTGACTTGATTGGAACCAGGTGTGGAAGCTGATTGGAGTCTCTGCCTGAAGGTGGAGCCCAGCGGAGTGGAAAAACCCCGTGCTCACCCGGACCATGACAAATGTAGCGGTTCAAATGACAGCAATATCAGGAAGAAGGAACACGAGAAGCTGGAGAAATACCAAGGGCTCAGAGAAGAGTTCGAGAGGATGTGGAGGGTGAAGGTAAAGGTGGTCCCCGTGGTAATCGGAGCACTAGGTGCGGTGACTCCCAAGCTAGGCGAGTGGCTCCAGCAGATCCCGGGAACAACATCGGAGATCTCTGTCCAGAAGAGCGCAGTCCTGGGAACAGCTAAGATACTGCGCAGGACCCTCAAGCTCCCAGGCCTCTGGTAGAGGACCCGAGCTTGAAGGATAAACCGCCCGCAGGGGCGTGCTGGGTGTTCTTTTTTTTTCTTTTTTTTTATATATATATATACACATATAGTATATACATTGGGTGAATGTGCAGTAGTAGCAGCAAGCAGGTGAATTCTGTACATTAATAAGAAGAGACATCTGACTATTTTACAGGATAGACAATATAAACATATTTAAAATTAAAGGAATTGAAATGTACATTGTGCCTTGGTTTAGTGTCTGGAAGAGTCCTGACTCAGTCAGTTATAGATGATGTGAGAGGGCGGGTGTGTGTGTTTAGGGCACGGATGGCTTGGGGATAGAAGCTCCTCTTGAGTCTCTCTGTCCTTGCCCGGAAGATGCGGAACCTTCTACCAGATTGCAGAAGTTGGAACAGTTTGTTGCCTGGATGGGACGGGTCCTTCAGTATCTGCGCTGCTCTAGTCCGGCATCTCCTGGTGTAGGTGTCCTGAAGCGGGGGGAGAGCAATCCTGCAGCAGCGTTCTGCTGTACGGATCACTCTCTGGAGAGCTTTTTGGTCCTTCACACAGCTGTTCCCAAACCACGATGTCATGTTCTGTGTGAGGATGCTCTCCACAGCGCCTGTATAGAAAATCCTGAGGATCTCTGGAGAGACCCTGAACTTCCTCAGTTGTCGTAGGTGATACAGGCGCTGCCTAGCCTTTTTGGTCTGGACCTGAATGTGGGCAGCCCATGTCAGGTCTGAGGAGATGTGGACACCAAGATACTTGAAGGACTGCACCCTGTCCACTGGAGCTCCATTGATGATAATGGGCTTGTAGTCTCTGTGCTGACCCCTTCTGAAGTCCACCACCAGCTCCTTGGTCTTGCTGACGTTCAGCTGGAGGTGGTTGTCCTGGCACCACGATGCCAGATTCTTCACTTCATCCATGTAGGCCGCCTCATCGTTGTTGGAGATGGCACCCAACACCACTGTGTCGTCAGCAAACTTCACAATGGTGTTGGAGCCATGGGTGGCCACACAGTCTGAAGAGTAGAGGGAGTAGAGCAGTGGCGAGAGGACACATCCCTGAGGTGCTCCTGTGTTGATGGTGATGCTGTTGGAGAAGCACCTGCCCACCCTCACCACCTGAGTTCTGCCAGTGAGGAAGTCCAACACCCATGCACACAGACGGCTGTTAAGTCCCAGATCCCTCAGCTTTGTGAACAGTCTGCAGGGCACTATTGTGTTAAACGCTGAACTGTAATCAACAAACAGCATTCGCACATAGTTACCCTGTTTCTTGTCCACATGGCTGAGAGTGGTGTGTAGGACGTGGGCGATGGCATCCTCTGTGGATCTGTTGGATCTGTAGGCGAACTGCAGCGGATCTGTGGTGTCTGGGATGGAGGAGGAGATGATGTTCTTCAGCAGCCTCTCAAACACCTTCATTACTACCGAGGTCAGTGCAACTGGCCGGTAATCGTTCAGGGATGAGGGTTTGCTGTTCTTGGGCACAGGGATGATGGTGGATCTTTTGAAGCATGTGGGGACCACAGACTTCGCCAGGGACTCGTTGAAGATGTAAGTGAACACACCTGCTAGCTGGTCAGCACAGCAGCACAGCAGACGGCCGGTGATGCCGTCTGGCCCCGCCGCTTTCCTTGTGTTCACTCTCCTCAGTGCCGCTCGGACGTCATGCTCCGCGATGCTGGTCACCGGTCTCTCGCTGATGACGTCACTGTCCTCGGTAGTCAGGTGGTAGATAACATTAGCCGCCTGGCTAACCTCGAAACGGGCGTAGAACCGATTCAGCTCGTTGGTGAATGCAGAGTCGGCGTTGATCGGCGCAGTGTCCCTGGCTTTGTAGTCCGTAATGGTGCGTAGTCCGTGCCACATACTCCGTGTGTCACCCTGGTGGAAGCGGGACTCCACACGTTCCCGGTACCGGCGTTTGGCATCTCTCACCACGCGCCGCACGCCGTATGAGGCCGCTTTGTAGGCGCTCATATCGCCAGTGGCGAGACCCGCGTTGTAGGAGGCGGTCCTGGCGTTTACTGCAGTGCGGATCGATCTGTCCATCCACGGTTTCTGGTTTGGGAATGTGGTGACTCTCGCAGTGGGGATAATCTCCTCCGCTAGCATATTGACGAAGCATACTGCTACTTCCGTAAACTCGTTGATGTCAACTGCGCATGCTCTGAACATGTCCCAGTCTACGTCGTTGAGTGCGTCCTGTAGCGTAGCTTCTGATTGGGCAGTCCACCGTTTTACTTCCCTCTTGGTCACGTCTTCCCTCCGTATGCTTTGTTTATACTGTTCAGTGAGTCTGTTCAGTGACAGGTTGCTTCTCCCACAAGAACTAACAGACTTAAAAACTCCTTTGTCCCACACGCCATCAAACTGTTTAACTCCTCTCTGGAGGGGAGAGGGAGGGGAAACAGGAGGACAAAGGAGGGGGAACAACTAAGCTGTAGTGCCTCTTCACCTCACTGTACAATACCTTGTGCAATACTTTTTGTAAATAGTCAACAGTGCAATAGACTCAATACTTGAAATGTGCAATTCACTTGTATTTTTATTTTTTATTCCTATTTATTCTATTTATCCCCTTCGTATATTTTATTTATATTTGTCTCTGTATTTATATGTGTGTGTGTGTGTGTGTGTGTGTGTGTGTGTGTGTGTGTGTGTGTGTGTGTATATATATAACAAAACACCCAGCACGCCCATGCGGGCGGTTTTATCCTTCAAGCTCGGGTCCTCTACCAGAGGCCTGGGAGCTTGAGGGTCCTGCGCAGTATCTTAGCTGTTCCCAGGACTGCGCTCTTCTGGACAGAGTCGCCGTCATTGTGGATGTTGGGTATCGAAGAATCCATAGGTCCCTCATCCTGTTCATGTAGCCCCTTCCGCCGGGGTTACTTGCGTAGTAGCATTCCAACAACGCCCTGTTTTCGTCCCTTGCCCACCGATGCCTTCTTGTTATATATATATATATATATATAAAACAATTCTGTAACTGTAACTTCGGTCGTTGCTGTGCTTTTTTTGGAAGTCGAATTTCCCAGAGGAACCCACCCGAGGGATTAATAAAGTTCTATCTTATCTTATCTTATCTTATCTTATCTTATCTTATCTTATCTTATCTTATCTTATACTGGGGGATGAGGAAGATGGCGTTGTGGTCAGACTTCCCAAAAGCCGGGTGTGAGACAGCTTTGTAGCCCTGCTTGTATGGCGTGTAGCAGTGATCCAAAATCCGATCCCCTCTCGTTGGACACGAGACATGCTGGTAAAAGTTTGGCATGACTTGTCTGAGGTTCGCTTTGTTAAAGTCTCCTGCTACAATGAGGGCTGCGCCCGGGTCCTTGTTTTGAAGCGAGCTCAGCACATCATGTAATTCGGACAAAGCCATACCTGTGTCCGCTTGGGGTGGGATGTAGACCGCTGTGGCGATGACCGAGGTGAACTCACGGGGCAGATAGAAAGGGCGGCACTTAATGCTCAGGAACTCCAGATGTGGCGAGCAGCCGCTGGAGAGAGTAGAAATGCTCCTGGCATCACACCACTTTCTGTTTATCATGAAACACACTCCCCCACCTTTGGTTTTGTTCGACTCTGCCGTTCTGTCGTTCGTTCGGAGCACAAAGAATGAATCCGACGGAGTTACGGCCTGGTCCGGCACGGTGGGGTGTCAACAGGAATCCAAGTCCGTTTACAACAGCTGAATGGTTGGAATTAATTAACGATGGAAGAAAATAAATCACTAATTAACCACCGGGTGAGCCACTGTGTCACCCCTGAAACTGTAGCTGTGCACACGCCACACAAGCTGCTAGCTGAACTAAGAAACAATGTCCAGAGCTGACGATAAATGCATTTAATTTAATTCATTTATTATGTATTTATTTTACACATTAACAGGTTTCAGGTTGTATTGACAAAACATATATGCATGTGTAACCAGGCATGTTTTTAACGAGCATCATAAGACACTTCAGTGCTTTTCATGAATATGTTTAACACGTTTTTGTTTTTCACATAAACACATTTGATTCATGTCTGTTATCTTTTACCTGGTAGTTAGTTTTATCATGTAAAATTGTAACAAACTAGGGAAAAAGAATCGCATGTCAGATCGTTTCTGTCCTTTCTGCATTATAGTTGTACACAGTGTCCACTGTTGTTTGTTGTTCTGCATGTGGCTGCTCCAATCACTCAGATTAAAGTTCATGTATATAGATTAACGATAAACATGTATATGGATCGAAAGGAGCCCATTGAGGTGGTTCGGGCATCTGACAAGGATGCCTCCTGGGCACCTCCCGGGCGAGGTGTTTTGGGCATGTCCCACTGGGAGGAGGCCCCGGGACAAACCCAGGACACGCTGGAGAGATTATATCTCTCGGCTGGCCTGGGAACGCCTCGGTGTTCCCCCGGATAAGCTGGAGGAGGTGGCTGTGGAGAGAGAGGTCTGGGCTTTGCTGCTTGGGCTGCTGCCCCCGTGACCCGGCCCCGGATAAGCGGAAGAAAATGGATGGATTAACACAACAGCAAATACATACATGTGTACCAGGTTCTCCAAAGGGTGACATGATGGTGACGAGTTGCATCTTTTTTATTGTTTATGGTCTGAACTATGATAAATATTCTTCATAGCCTTAAACTTAAACCAACCTCCTGTGTTCAGTCTTTGTCTCTGCGGCTCTGTTCACTGTGGTAAACGTAAAGGAAACATGCTCTTATCCAAACAGACTCAGTGTCTGTATGCAGCCATCTGTAGCACAACTTCATCATGGAAATAAACTCTATTCGAGGTTTGTTAACATACAGCAGCTCATACTGGCAATGAGACGTTTTACACTTCAAGAACAATAGAACCACATCTGGAGTACAACCGTCTTGGTTTAGTTTCTGTCCACATGAATAAGTCTTGGTTACACTTCTCATGGCTAAATACTGAACCAGGAGTACAGGAAACAAGAAACCTGTACATGGGTGCAGCGCGCTGTATTTGACACGTATCTGTAGTTAAAACCATCTTTGCACAGAGAGGTGAACAAATGTGCGCACACACATGCAACGCAGATGTAACAGTCCAGGCACAAATATACCACAACCAATAAATAGAGACACAAAGTATATACAGCATTTGAAGAGAGAGTGGGAGGAGCTACATGTCATTTATAAAACAACAAATCTTTTTAGAAAATAAGTTGCAAGAGCTCTTAATGGCACCACTCAGTGACACTGACATTAATTTCTATCATTACATGCAATTGTATCAAAACTGTTGATCAGACCTTAGTACACATCAGTAAACTAATCCTGAACTCGAATCCTTAAGATCCAGTTTTTAGGATCCAGTTTACTATCAGTGCTCGTTCGTGGTGTTAATATATCTTTTGCATCTCTGATGTCGTTGTCGACTAAATCCATTTCATGCTTTTATTGTATTTATTTTTTACATATAACTGTAGCAAACAGAAGTAAAAAGAACTGAAAACACAAAGAGAGCTTTTTGTTTATCTTCCTGTTGGTGAAAGTTGTGTCCATACTTTTACTGAAATATGTTGTATACATGCTTACTTGAGGGTCAAGTTTGGTAAAGCTTCGGTCCATTATGGGACACTGCAGGGAGGGATTCACATGTCTGTCAGCTGTCACTTGTTGTCTTGTTGTAACTGACAAGCTGCCATTTGTCAGTTAGCACCGCTGCTCTGTGGCTTCTTCTTTATTGTTTTGGGAGCTCGGGTCATGAGGCCGTCTGGTCTCAGTGTCTGTCAGTGATTGGCTGCTCAGGATGCTTCCTCAGCCTTGATCCTGAATGCAAGCATATATATTTTAATGTTAACATAAAGTTTTGGTTCTGGTTTCAAAAAAGGACACGTAACTTATAATAGCACAACGTTGCCAATACAGAACAAGGTGTTGTTTCTCCCCTGCAGCGAAGACTCCCAAAGACTAGTCTGCTCATAGAAAATACAGTTTCAGGCGTTCGTGGATACAAATATTTAACTTGTAAGGCAAATTAAAGCGAGCTTTTTCTAGTCTTGTGCAGGCTGCTGATCAACATCAAAGTGAGGGTCGAGTTTATAACAGTGGTGAGTTATTACTGTCCTGTATGAGCACAGGAAGTGTCAGACAGCTAGCTTGGCTCAGGCTAACTATTAACTGAAGCTCCACTGTTGTGCTTTGTGACTGGATGCTGCTACTAAAGCTTAAACCCCGATGGCAGGCACACTCATTATATCTCTGTTTCTCTGTTATATTCATTTATAAGACACCTTCCTGCAGCTTTGGGCATTTTTATTCAAACTCCAGAGCCTATCAGTAGGAGTGAGGCAAACACCTACAGCTGGTGACTACAGAGGATGAAAATACAGCATAATGAGGGTGTGTTTGGCACTTTAGCCATGACGTTATTCAATCAGGCTTTGCTACTTCCCAGTGACAACATATACACATGGTTGGACTTCCAGATATATCAGGAACCTTGGCTTTGCTTTTATTTTCAACACCATTTTTTTATTTCAAGTATTTTTGCCTTTTTACATTTGTCTTCACTTACTGACCATGTAGGACACTTAAAAGGAAATATGTTGTGCATCACCAGTCAAGCTAAAAATATGATAAAGTATGGTGTGACTTTTTGGCCAATATCAGACATTTGCACTGTGTGATGCAGGCTCAGAATACACTGATTTTAAAATGTAATTGTGCTTTTACCAAAATGTCCAAACAAAAGATTTTTCTATGAGTGTTTTCCTTTTGATTGTTTTAACCTCTTACTGTGCAGTAAGGTGCTTTGGTATCCAGGGGTCTGGAAGCTTCTCCTGGTTGTAGGACCTTCACCCTCCGTTGTGATGGCCTGTACCTCCAGCCTGTACAAACTAGCAGGGCGTAGGCCTGACACCACTAGAACATTACCATCCTGAAAGAGAGGAGACAACAAGTCAAGGAAACGTACGGGACAAAGTGTGAAACACTCATGTTGTGTGAAAGTGCAGGACGACTGAACCAGCTTTCAGCTCAGGGCCCCTGAGATTTGCCCACAGAAGAAAATAATTTTGAACTTGCATTTAAACTAGAAAAGAGAAAGCCAAGTATTTCACTGTACTATCACAAAACTAAGACACAAAGAAATCGATATCAGCAGACGGTGATTTTTGTTGCTTTTTTACATTTAATGTGATCAATTTCTCATTTCACGTGTGAAAGCAGCTCCCAGCCTGGCAGATCCCCAAAGGAGGCATCCTCTAGAACCAGTAATAACTGCGCGTTACAAAGGTCAGAGACCAGCAATAGAACTGGTAGACAGGCTAGCGGAGATAAGTAGCCCATGGCCTCAATACGGTGGCTGAGGATGCCAAAGAGTGGGGCGGATGAGCTCAGAAAATTAGGAATTGGAGGAGAAGAGATCAAAGGAAATTATGGACAATGTAAGAACCTGATAGATGAATGAGGGGAAACCTCAGTCAGGTAGTGATGTGGCTCGACTCTGAACTGTAGCTCAAATGATAGATGGCAGAAGCTGCCAATCTAGTGCTGGAGAAGTGAGCTGCTGCATTTTGGGAAAGAATGTTAGGGAAGAGAGAACCTGGCTAACTTTCTGCTGCATTAGTACGTAAGGGATAGACACAGGGAACCTGCCGTCGTACAGAAAGGAATCGCTGCTGATTAGCATCTGAAGGCCGGATGCAGGGAGACTGGCCAGTTCTACAGAACATTGCTTCTGCATTTTGCGAATGAAAACTTGTTTTTTGGAAACGATAGAAAGATGCACAGAGCTGATCTCCAGAAGGCAGAAGGGTTTCCTGCAGAGAAGCTTGTTGCTGCATTCTGCGACTGAGGGATAGAGAAAGAATCTGGCATCCCAGTTCACTGCTGAAGGGTCCACTGCTGCTTTGTATATGAAGGATCAATGCGGAAAAACCAGCATCCCAGTGGGATAGAGAGAAGGGAAACTGGCAAACCAGTGCCCCCTCTTTTTTTTTTTTTTTTTGCAAATGATAGATAGATGCAGAGAACTGGTGGTAGAAAAGCCTACTGGTTTTTGTGAATGACGGATAGAGAAGAACCTGGCATCCCAGTGACAAACTTGCTTCTTTAATTGCTCCTGAAGGAGGCATAGAAAACATCAAAGCTGGCATCCCTTGTCTAACACAGACAAATGGAGGCAGGTGCACAGAACTGAGCTTGCCCCTGCTACCTGGCACTGATGGGTGGGAGGAGCTACAAGATACACAGTAGCTTTTGCTGTTGGAGGTACAGTTTTGCTTCAGCATGGAAGAAGACTTCGGACAGACATTTGGATGTGTGAGGTTACAAAAGTTAGCTTCGAATGCTGGTGGTAGAAGCAGCTGACACCAGGCTACGGTCCAGTTTGAATCCGTAATGGAAGGATATTTGGGAGACCTTTCGGAAGCGCTGGAATGGCACGGCTTCTGAGTCGGGCGGCTTTTCGACTAACTTGCCCGGTCTGTGGGCCTGTTTCAGAGCAACGTGAGTGGAGCTGTGAGCTTTGCTGGTGGGTGATCTTGTTGAATTTCACAGAGGTGGCGAGTGGCCAGAGTTACTTCATAACTGAGGGTATTCGGCATTCGCCATGACGTTGAGAGTGTTTGGGTTTCTTGGATTGCCTGGAGGCAAACCGATGAAGCAGAGCTCTGTAGTTCTTCGTCTGACGTGGTGACGGACAAGAGGGCGACCGTAAGCAAATGGAAGGTGACTGAGGGACTTTTTTTGCCTTTTCCTGCTTCAGTTCCAGCAGTGATGAGTTCCCTTCACTGTGCCTTTTCTCTATTGCTGGTTTAATAGTGAGTAAAGACAGATGTTGTTATGCATCTCTCACAGACTTTAGAAAAGCTGGTGACGACCTTTAGGCCCAGTATGAGTTGAGTCACTTTTACAGGTTAAAAACTTAGATGCTCATCGTGGTTCTTTATTTGTACATTTGTACATATAACCAGCAGTCGAGGCACACTGGAACTCTCTCATCTGGAGCATCTCTCAGTCATGCTCAGGGCTTTGATGTTTTGCAATAAGGTGGATTTTGCCATACCAAGCAATGCATGTATTTTAAAAACATCACTTTTCAGATTTAATTTTCCACATTGTATAGTTTAGTAAAGTCACTTCACTGACCGGCGGTAGGATCTGGGACTGGGAGATCAGGGTGCGAGGCAGCTTGACATTGTAGTTGCGGTTAGTTGGGATGACTTCTGCCCAGGTAACCTGGTAACCAGTTAGCTGCTGGTGGGATGAAGTCATAGATATATCCCAGCTAAAGATAGCTGTCACATTGCCACCCAGGACCTCAAAAGATGCGATCAGGTTGGTTGCTTTCACCAGGACTTTCTGAAGATTCATAGCTGAAAAATACACAACCGGACAGTCCAATGAAGTCAGATACTGGAAAGGTTTTCCTCTCCATGAGGAAGCAAGTGGCATAAACTTCCAATCGCTCACCAGAAGAAGTATAAAAACAGACAGACTGGAACATGATTATGTCTCCTCAGGCAGTTTTGAATATTTGTGCATATGATTCCTCTGAAATTACATTTCATGTTTACATCATTGTGTTGTGTATTTATACTGCTTTTGAAATGTGAAGGCTTAAAATGGGAAAAACAATCTGGAACGCTTTCTGGCACCTTCAGGAAATGAGTAGTTAAATCTGACAGATAAATACACAATACTGAGTTAGGTTTTCATGTTGTGCTCCAGCCGACGACATCCCGATATTTGCTCAGTAATAAGAAAAGGTGTCGATGTTGTGCTACCTCAGAAGCTACTGAAAAAAGCATACATGCATTTACATTTTAAGGTCATTTGAAGCACATCTTTTCAAACAGCTCAACAAATAACATCAAACAAAAGATTTTAATATGTGTACTTTGTTACTGCATCATTGTAACTAATGTAAAAGTGCTATTTTTACCAGAAGGAAAAAAATATGTTAATGTCATGGTAATGTGATGGACACTCGATGGAGAGGTGTAAGAAAGAGAGGACATGAGAGGAAGTTAAGATTTTATTTTGAAAGGTAAGGATTGCTCAACAAGTGAGATTTGATAATCTGGAAAAGTTCAATTTAATTTATATTATATAATTACACCTATATGTACTGTTGCATTATGTTTTTGTTAACTTTCAAAACTAACTGAAGCACACAAATCTTTGTGCCATTCGAGGATTGTGTGAAAAACGGGGCAGTTTAATACAAGCTACACTGACTGGTTTGCAGTGTTGCTATTTACAGTTGCATTTGCTGCACTATTTTGCACCATGTTATCATCATAATTCTTTTCTCAGCGTTGCACTACTACACCCAGTCTTAAAGTTGTCTCACTTCCCATTTCCAAGTTTAACCCTGATCATGGGTGTAAAGTTTCAAATTCCTCAAACGATGTACGGAAGGTAGGGGAGGGGCTGGTTGCATCGAGAGATTTGATTGGTCAGTTCAGCGTCAGTAATGTTTTTATACATATGTGTGCTGTGAGTCAGGATTGTTTTGTGTCTAAAGAAAAAAAGGCTTGATTAGAAGCTAACAGAGTTGACCTCGCTGACTCGTGCTGCACTTAGAAAGTGTTGAGGTGTGCAGACACTGATAAGTAAAATGAAATAAACAAGCCATTATGCGTTTGCCTCACCGGTTTCTCTGGGACAGTTGACAGGTGTTGGACTCTTGGCCTGGATGGTGGTGCAGGGAGGCGTATGAAAGCTGGTGCTTTCTGCCAGAGGATGACTCGTTTTGCTGACTGGCTGCAGAAGGACTTTGTACTTACAGGAGAAGAGTAAGCCCTGCAGGCTGATAAAGCTCTCCTAGATTAGACAGACAGGGTGTGAGCATGGCTGACTGGAGACTGATTCCCAATTTCAGATTACTGCAACTCTCATTTCACAGCAGGCAAGGCAAAGACTAAAATCACCTGTTCACAATGCATACGTTGTCTCGTCTTATCAATAACAAGATTAATAAAAGCAGTCCTTTTTATCTGTACCACCCATGTGATGCCTTTCAACTCTGTTTTATTTTGGCTATGGAAATGAAATAATTTCACCTCCATGATCAGAATGATACTCATTTATTTGAATAGGGTTACCTTTGTACTGGTCTCCTCCACAGGGCTGGTCTGGTCGTGTCCACAGTATTCAGGTCCCCACTGGATTCTGTAGAATTCAACCAAAGGATCTGCACACAACAAGCCAGAGAAGAAGCAATGTTTATGTTGAGTCTTGCACTTTGTTCATTAGCTGTATTATACTGCTATGTCCACGCAACCTTTAAAGTGTTTTTCTTCTTTGAACCTGCTTTTTGAAACCTAGTTATGTCATGACACAGATCAGAATTGTTTTGCTCTGTCGCTTTTTCCCTCACGCTTCCTCTGAGTGCTTTTATGGAGGTTGTTAGGATGAGAGTTTATACTGTAAGGATCCACCAGCTGTTATTCACTATAATACCTGACAAGGTGACGAGATTTGAATACTCATTCATGAGATCCAATATGGTGTCTCACTCCCATTTCTGCTTTATCAGATTACATATTCACTTTTTATTTCATGACCTATAACCCTGTTTTCAGGTCCATGGTGGAGATCTAGGATTTTACTGCAGAGATTTAGGTTTTTGATTCCAACCTTGCAGAAACATTAAACCACCAGCCCTGTTGTGATTGGGGCCATTTGTGGTGTCTTCTTGTCATGTGATGACACTTGTCTCCAGTCACCAAGCACTCGCTCGGTGAACGTGTGTGCTTCCAACCACAGCCCTAAAACTTCAAATACATGAATTTATATTCACCCAAATCTCTGCAGCTTCCACTGTGCTGGATGATTCTGTCACCACCTGTCACCAGTCCTCCCAATCCTTTCTGCTATTTCGTTCTTCATCCTTGTTCTTAGGGTAGAGGTTTTAGCAGTGCTGCGCTGTGTCTTCCTTTTTTCCAGATACCTGAGCCATTATTTTTAAATGTCAGCTAACTAGTGAGCTTACTGCCCCATGTACACCAATAAACCTTTACTAAACTGCTGAACTTTTAATCATTACATCTTATTTCTGACCTGTATGTGGGTTAAAGCCCAACAACAGCTTAGCGTATTCCTGCGTTTCCATATCCTGCACAGCCTTCGGGCTGCAGAGAAATAGAAGCGAGAGGTAAGAGCTCACAGTTTGCATCATTGAAAGACGGATTGTCAGTCACATCAGGGAAAGATTACGGGAGCGACTAAATCCCTCACTCCACAGGACATTTTTGCACAGTCCACTGTTTGGCAGGTCAACATAACTCTTTCTTCCCCTGTGTTAACTGTGAGTGTGGTACAGAGCATTTATTTAGTTTTTAACTTTGAGTCTGTGTTCATAAAATTGTGTTTTTGCTCTGTATACTTTAGTTTTGTGCTTGTTTTCTTGCCTTTTATGCAGTTTGGCACTGACTGCTGTGATGCAGTAGTTTCCTAGAGACATTTAGCAGCTCTAAGCTAAGCTCGTGTTTCAAGATTCGCTTCAGCCTCTTGCTGATGTTGTGAAACTGGTGGTTAACATTGTGTCTCATGGCAGCAGACCAGCCTCCTTCCATAACATGAATTACTCATCATATTTACACCTTCTGCACAGAAAATACGTTTCTTTTTCAGAATGACGTGTATTGCAATTTTTGCTGAGTAAACCTTGGCACATTTATCTCTGCACGCTGTTTCAAACGGGGTATTTGTCTTTTAACAGCAGTTGTTTGAACGTTTGCAGAGCAGCTGCAGGATAGCTCAGATGTTACGTGTGATATGATTTGTACATACCCACGCTTCTCTGCCAGTAAACATGAACCCTGAGCTGTCCGTCCTGGTAGAACGGTGTCCCCACATCCAGGACGTCACCTGCAGGGCTTCTGGGAGCACTCGTGCCTTCAATACAGACAGAATACAATTAAACATGAACTGCATCACATACAGTGATATCCAAACACGTGCCATGACACAGCCGCAGGTACAAAAACCTTTGGTATCAATCATTGGAGGTAATTATTTTCTGTATGACTTGTTGGTGTCTCAAGCTGCTGTGGAGGAATTTGGGCCCCCTCTTGATGCTGGTGGCCTGTGAACAGCTCTTCTAAGGTCCCATCACAGTATTTCATGTGGAGGTCGGGACTTTGGGCCACAGCTTTCTGTTATAGATTTTGTCCTGTTGAAGAGTTGCTGTTTTGCAGTCGGTGCACTAGCATGAACTCAATACTAAATATGCTAACTGAGGCCTTTGCAGTCTGACTCTGGATGAATTTGCTCGGGCTCCTGCGATGGGTAACCATCTTTCCACACATGAATAATATTTTTTCCTGTGGTGTACTTCGTTATAACCCTTCCCAGACTGATGATTACATCACTGCTGATGTCGTTCCTCCTCAGTGTGTTAGTACACACCTGAATGCTGCAGACTTTGACTCTCATCTACTGATAACCTCTTAATAAAGTGCAACTGACTGGGAGAAGCTGGACACTACTTACTTTTCCTCCTAATTCGGATGGAAGCAGTAAGGCTGCGCTGCACAACAGCATAACCCTGTAAAACCTTTGTTTTTCACATGACTACCTTTATGTTACCTAATCTCAGTGAATACAGAGCATCACTGTGGAAAGCTGATAGGTCGATCTCATTCAGGGTTTTTTAGAAGATAAAGTTGAAAATGAATATTAACTTATCATCAGCTAGATGTACAGTAAAACCCAAAGTAAACAGAAACTGACTGAGGGCCTCCATTGCACATCAGAACGTGTAGGTTTGATGACAGTTTCTTCGTTAGTATTAACTATGACTTTATTTTCCCATCCTCGTGGATTATTCTGTATCTGCATGCAACAGTTATTCCCACCCGTGTCACACGGGGGGCTGTGCACGTGCTGATGCATCTCCAGTCGCTGTTTTCAGCCTGTTGCCTGTGATTTTAATGCTTCACTTTCAAGTTTTTATCATTTCATCACTGCAAGACTTAGAATAAAAAAGCAGTTTCTCCTTTACATTAAAGACAAATCTGTACATTTAATTTTGCCAATTCGATATATACATTTGGAGGCGGGGCTTATCACAACGTGCTTTTGTGAATGAACTCTGGTTTCCAAGCTTGTGAAGGTTTTTCCAAGAACAGAAATCCTTCAGCTTGTGAAAATGCTGAAAAACACACATGCTTTGCATTTTAATGTCACGTACAGAAAACGTTGATGTGCTGGTGAACCTTTTCACCTTGAACGTTCACACGCCGCTTTCTGCTCTGCACAAAAGCACAGACGCTGACAGCGACTTCACTTCAATCCTTCTTTCATGAGGCACTCACTCTCACGCTCATTTCTGTAATTGTCAAGAACATTTCTATTTTTTCTTTGTTTAATGTCAACCACCTCTTTGAAAGGAACGCCTTGACATTTTGAATTTCAAAGCTAAGAGTTTTCAGCCCCGTCACACTGATAAGTTCGTAGGTGTGGAATGTTAAGGTTGCATCTGGAGTGAAGCTCTGAGATACAGGAGATCAAAGAGTGAACATCCCAGCAGGAGAAAACCTTTGAAATATTAAACCCCAACGTGCTTTTTTTAAAAATAAAAAGTGTCACCATAAGAGTGTAAAAGCAGACCTATCGACTATACAAACGGAGGAAGCTTTCAGTGCGAGCCTAAACATCTGAACACGCTTTTACACTTTGGGGAAATTTTAAGCCGACATGAAGACGTTTTCTGTTCTTCACGACAAAATTTCGAGCTCGAGCTGAAAAAGCCTCGGTGTCGTGTGCGTGTTTCCGTACTTTGCTGCGTGGTGAAGTGGAGGACAGCGCGCGGTCCTTTGAACTGAGTTTGTCCCCAGTAAGACACAGCCTGAACCTCCACACTGTAGCTCCTGTTGGTCCTCATGCTGTCCAGCTCCACCTGGCTCTGTGCACACAGACACACACAGACACACAATTAGGCACACACCACATCACTGATTCCATGTTATATTCAAGTCATATTTGCTTCCAGTTGTGATCACAGATGTAAACATGCTACACACACTCCACTCCACGAGGGTTTCGGAGAACATTACATGCATTATATCTTTCTTGGGTCTTAAAGAGAAGTCATGTTTTTGACGTGCTCCATCTGCAGCTGTGGCATTCTCACCTTTCTGACCATCTTCCTCCTCTTGGTCAGGGATGAGGCGGAAGAATGTCCAACTGCAGTCCAGCTCCAACTGACCTTGTAGTGGTGGATGGGAACATCCAGGTCAGGAGGCATGCTCCACTCAATCCTGGCTCCCACTGTGCTCCCAGGACCAAAGCTCATATTTGCTACTCTCAGCTCAGTGGGAGCAGGAGGATTGGAGGGATCTGAGGGGCACATGTTGGATGTTATTAATATCTGTTTGCATGCAGAAACAATGACCTTTAGTGCACTGACATGTGCTTAGTTTTTAACCCATCCTGAAAAGTTCACAAAAGGCCGATTCATTCACACGTTACTCTCAAAAGAACCAAAAAATCGACATCTGCCGTATTTACAGGTAGTACTGTGTGGCAGGCTGTGGTTTGTGGCTTGGCTGCAAGGGAGGAGCAGTGGGTTCAGGGCATGGTGTCAGGGGGGCTGACTGCCATCATCTGATCATGTATTTGAGTATATCAGCAGGACCAGAGCAGCGGTCTGTGCGGCGTGAAGCGGAGGAGGGCAGCTGGAAGGCTGCTGCAGAAACAGATTACGGATAAAAACGAACACTCGGCGTGTAACGCTGTGTGCGTGGGTCCTTCACTATCACACACTACCATTGCATTCATTAATAGTGAGGACTGCTGCCTGCCATTAGCATGAACTGGCTGGATGCTGGTATTTATATCCGGTGCTTCCTCAGCCTGATCACGATCAGTGATCAATCAGATGGTAAAACTGTTCTAATAATACATTCCAGCACATGCGTCCCTCAGTACCTCAGCACCGTGCAGCAACAGTGGGAGAACGCCATGAACACGTCTGAACTGATTAAGGTTCACATCTTTGCGGCTCCTCTGAGACTGTGGCAGCTACAGAAACCACACAGAGCAAAACAATGAATCCTCTGAGGACTCTCTCCATAACCTCTGCATATATACCACAGTACAACCATTTGCTAAACAGTCTATTTTCCCTTGCAGAGCTTCTAACTGTGCCAGTGTTGATATTATGAACTTTTGGCTTCTTGACTTTAAGCTCATTAAAAACACCTCTCTTCTCTATCTCTTCTACTTCGGGTAGTAGAGGCAGGGGTGGGCCTGGTGCTGTGCTCTGTCACTTTGTATTTTCTAAGCTGTTAAAATATATTTTGCTTTCAGCTGATGTCACTGTAGCTGGTCGGTCTGAACTCCTCTTCTGTCACCACCTCTGCCTGTTTGAACGTTGCTGCATCGCCTACTTTCTTCACTGGCCTACAGCCACTCTGAGGATCACCACATCAGCACGGCTACATCAGCACAGTCACTCTCTGTTGCCAGACTTTGCTTTTGTGTGTCTGCAGCTGGCAGCTTGTCCAAAGCCTGACTGTCACCTGGCTCCAGCCCCCTGACGGTGACTCATTGTGGTTAATGCTGCTGTTTGGCGAATGGGAGGAGCGGACTCTACGAACACACACACACACACAGACATGCAATGTGTGTCTGACCTGTGCTTGAGTGGAAGTGTCTGCTGGGCGTGGTGAAACCTCTGGTCCCGTGAAGGTTAACGGCTGCCACTCTAAACTGGTACCAGCGACCGGGCCGGATGTCTGACAGCCTCGCTCTCTGCTCCGTCGTCTGTTTGGGAGAAAACAGCGTGTTTGGTCAGTGTTTAGGTTTCTGTCTTGGCGATGACGATTTTTAACGTCTAAGAAAATAAGTTGATAGATTTTTAAGCATGTCACAATTCATTGTTGAGTTAAGAGGAATTTACCAAAATGTCTTATGACCCGTAAAACGTTTGCAGAATATTTGAACATGCAGTGATGAATTTTAGCAGATCCAGATCCAGATGCAGGCTTGTCTTTCAGATTTCCACCTCGGACACTTAACCTCACATTAATGCACAGCTGCTAGAAACTGCAGATGAAGTTATTAAACTACAAGCAAAATAATAATCTCATGTCTAACAAAGTTAAAAGTCTGAAAATTTGAAATAAATGTGATAAAATGTGTTGTTGCTGTGCCCGCCGTACATGTGGAAACTGTAACATCTACTTTTACCAGCAGCACTTTATGAAGTTCATGCCGAGCTGAGTTCAGCTTATTATTCGCCTCCACAACAGTCCCAGTGCATCATGTGACGCCTGTGTTGCAGTGCTGCCGCCATCAACAAAGCAAAAACAGAAACAGCAGAGCTGTTCTGTCAGCACTTGGAGACCCAGCACCTTACAAAGAGATTTTATTTGGGCTTTCTTTCCTTTAATTTGTCACGTCTCAGTAACAGTCTATATTGGAGGCAGTTAACTAACCTGTGCAGCCACCTGCCACGACGTGGCCGTGTCCTCGCTCGGCTGGATGCCAAAGTTCCATCTCCTCTGCAGAACGTAGACGACAGGCTCGGCCGAGATGTTGAAGCGCGATGACCAGTGCACCTCCAGCTGGCCAGAAGACACTTCTTCAAAGGCTAGCTCCTTCCTTGGCTTCAGAGGAGCACCTGGACAGACAAAACATCCACCAAAGGTGAAACAGAGTACAACTGAAGGGACAGTGCTGTCCATCATCTGCTGTAGCTCCGCAGTGGGGCTCCTAGTCAGCACCCACCAATGCTGCAGGGATTTGCAGATTTACTCAGGGAGAATTTCCACTTCATTTGTTTGAGTAAAGGCCCAGGGGGGCATTTTTTAGGTTATCAGGACTGATAACATTAGAGTGCGTGTGCCTGCATGGGTTCTCTCTGGATACTCGGGCTTCCTCTATGTCATCAAGTGTGACTCATTTGTGACCAGTCCAGGCTGTAGCCTCTCACCCTGCGACAGCCGGGATGAGCTCTAGCTGAACTGGATAAGTGGGAGAAATGGACGCATGAAGCTTCTTTATTATTTCCTACAGTCAAATCGTTAAACACATTTATAGTCAGGGCTGCACATAAGTGGTCCGCAGGTGCGAATGTCAAAATAAAAGACCGCACCAGATAAGAAGTTGCAGCGCGCGTTTGCGCACATATCAAAGGCATGTTTCTGTCCACTAGAGTGGGATTTTCACGGCACATTCTGCACCACATCTCTGTGCGTTCATCATTTGTTTGAAGCCAGCTCACCTCCTGCAGCCACTTGTCCGAGAATACGCGCTTCTTTTGTGGTTCGGACTCCTCCTGACATTTCTTCGGAGGTGGAGGAACACCTGCTTAAAGGAGCTTCTTCGACATCTTTAAGAGTTCTAAACAAACGTCTGTCCTCCTCCACAAAATCTAATGGACGCAAACGCGCGTTGCAACTTCTTATCTGGTGCGCGTCTTTTATTTTGACAGCGAATGCTCACCTGCTGTGCAGCCCTGGTTGTAGTGATGTGATTCTGGCTCAACATACCCTTGTAGATGTCACTGGGAGTCTGGCAGGTGTGGCCACAGCTGTTAGAGCAGCATTTCTTCTGAGCAGAGCATTCTTTGTCGTGGTCACAGCTTTCCACACAGGCAGCAGCAAAACCACTGGCTCTCTGTGGAGGTGGACAGCTGCCCTGCTTCACCATCAGCACAGAGTGCAGGAACTCACAGCTGGTCACACACTCCCAGTGCTTTCTGGGAAACACCCGCTGGATGAATCAAAGGCAAAGTAGTTAGCACAGGTTAACTACTGTTACAGCTACTTCCTGCTCTTTGCTTAGAACATGGTGTAATTCTCACACTTGACATACAACAGTGAAACAATGAATAAACTGTGAAATATGATAATGTCAGGTTTGCATCAATAAGTAGCATCTAGACAAGAAGATTAAGAAAAGCGAGACAAAAAGAACAGCACTGAATATGAATAATATTTCCAGGAACAGGCGGATTCTCCAGGTCTTTACTGGGACTAAGAGTTTAACAGACTCTCCACCTTTATTTCAAACTGTGATTGCACAAACAACCCTCGGCTGTTTTTGTACTGTACTCAGAAAGCATACAGTACGACTGACTCTATGCTGCACCATACCTCACATAACTCTCTGCAGTTGCCTTTCCCCTTCATCTCCCAGGAGTCTCTGCAGGGCTCCAGGCACTGTGGAAGTCAAAGCAGTGTGAGCACGTTTAAGGTTTATGGTCAGAGATGAAGAAATACATTTGGAGGTTATGCACAGTGAAGTGTTCATGTTTCATTGCTGAACACAAGAGTGTGAGACAGTTTAATGTCTCTGTGAAACTGCAGGTAACCACAGATTACAGCCTGTCACATCTCGCTTTAGTTAAGTATAAATAATTGTAAAAATTATACAAACATGTACAGGGATGGTGTGTGTGTGTGTGTGTGTGTGTGTGTGTGTGTGTGTGTGTGTGTGTGTGTGTGTGTGGGCATTCAACTGATTGTACCCATAATATTAACTTCAATAAAATGAAGAATAATTGGTGCTTTTTTCATGAATGTTGTTAATTCATAATGATGCTGTTGTTTCCAGGGGAAGTGGACATGAAAGTGTGGAGACATCAGACTAGCTGCACAGTGAGGACATCAGTGCCTCCTTCTGTCTCGTCCTTTTTAAATATGATCATATTTCTCTGTCATGTCTGTAAGCAAACACACAAGGTGACACAACTCTGTGTAGGTGCACACCTGTGTGAGGGGATTTATGTTTCTGGAGCATGTCAAGCGTTAACAGTGTAGTGCTCTGCACCACAAAGCCCAATCCTGCACCAGTAAGCAGAGGCAGCCCAGGGGAGCAAGTGTGCACTGGTTCTAATTTCATGCTGTAGCGAGAAGCAGTGGGGGAAAGTGAAAAGCACGACAGCCTCACGAGGGCATAGCAAGTCATCTGAAAGTTGGAGGAGTGCTCCAAATGCTCAGCAGATAAGGCACACGCTGCACAGGAAGTGACGCTTCACTAACTCACAACACTTTTGTCTGACCTGGAAAAACCGTTTGTTGCACTGTAAATTCAGACAAAACACAAAGTTATTGTACTCAAATCTTCCAAATATGGTATCTACTGCCATACTTACTCTGGCATTACGTTGACCTCCAGTAACACTGCTGGGAATCAGGATGTGTACATCGATCCACATATAAACAAACATCTAGGACTGATTTCTTCCTTTTGTGCAACATCTCTAAAATTAGAAATGTCCTGTCTCAGAGTGAAAACGAGCTCATGCATTTGTTTGCTTTCATGTCTGCTGTACTGTTACATCCAGAATCACATTTAAAATCTTTCTCCACAAATACTTCGGGCCCATCTTACACTCATAGTCTCTCATTGTGTCTCAGACTGTGGGCTTGCTTGTGTTTCACTGGATATTAGATGACTCTATCACTCATACCCTCCTAATCCAAGCTGTAGATCTTTAATGTCAATAATATGTTTGCAACAAGCAAGTCGTAAAAGATCTACCCATGAATGATTTTTCTCGCCATGCTGAAGCCTGGTGTCGCTCTGATTTGGTAGGACAGAGCACCCTGAGTAAAGATCCGGCTCAGCTGGCCTCAGGCTGCTTCCCAGTTCTCATGTGCACAAACTAAACTCAGTCTAACGTTGTATTAAATGGACATAAAGCTGCAAGACAAGGTTCCATTAATTGTTTCTGCATTATTTCATACAATAACATGAGTTGTGCATAATCATGAGCATCACCCTGGTCTCCCGCTCAGACAAATGGTTCGATCCACTTTGCAACACTGGGAGATGCAGTTGCTTCAAGTAATGACACCGATTCCTTTGATTCAGGTACGCAGCACAATAGACCGCTGCAGAGGAAGAAGAAATGAAACGACACAAATTGGGCTTTAAACATCTTTCTTGGTTAAGCTCATAGTCCAGGCTGCGGCTCAGGAGACACAGCGGGGTCATTTACCAACCAAACGTCAGTGGCTCGATCCTCACAGTGTAACTGTGGTTTACAGTCACACATGTTTACTTCTGTGTATTTTCTGTAAAGCTTACAGATTTGTCATCGCTGCTTACAGGGGGGACAATAAGCTTTTGGGTTAATATGAAGCCACAAACGCCCTCCGATGAAAACAAGCCACACATGCCGGGTTGTAGACGTGCTGAATGAAGCAGGTGTCGGTGCTCTTAGTGCTCCACGAGGAAGAGTTCAGCAGCACAAGCAAGATGAAGAATACGTTAAAGATTGTACACGAGTCCACAAGACAGGAGAAGCAGCATGTTGTGTGTGAGCGTCGGAGCTGCTGCAGAGCCAAGCAACAACACCGATGACAGACTCGCTTTGTGCCTGATGTTCCAACTAGTTTGGGTCATTTGCAACCTGACGGAAATATCTGTGCACAGAACAACAACGAGCGACAACAAATTCCAGCCACTCAGTCGGCGGCTTTATCTGTTTGTTCTTCCAGCATCACAGATCAACCCTTAATGATTATGTACAACTCTGAGTTTGCTGTCACAGCGTGAGAGGCAGTTACACCCTGGTCAGGTCGCCCTGCAGGGCTGACAAGGGAGAGCTGCACAATTATGTGACATGATGTACTGTTTTAGAGCCCCGTGCTGAGGCGACCACATCTTTTAATCAACAAAAGGGTTGTGAAAGTTAAAAAAGGGCAAAACTCACAGTCAGTGATGTGCACTAAGATAAGGGAAGATACAGGGAAGAAGAAGTTGCTGCAAAGTAGAGTGTGGCCCACACTGTGCTGCTCCGCAGTGGAGTGTCTGATTGCCCTGTTCCAGGCCTGTCATCTCCCATCTCCTGTCCACGCTCTCCACAACAGGACGCTTCCACTAACGCACACTGACATTCCCACTCTCGTGTCATTCCCTTTGCAGCTCAGCATCACTGAGTTTTCTGCCCCATTTCAAGCTTAAATCATTTTTGTTTCACTACTCTGAAGATAAAGCAGCCCATGAAATGTATTTCAGGCCGTGTTTGTGTCTTGTTTCCTGTTTGACATTGTCTCTGAAAATGTTCCAGATTTTTGAACATCCACAGGCGAACTTTAACTTTTCCTAGAAAATTATTTCGCAGGTACTTGAAAATATGAGTTGAAGGAATGAAAGAAAAGGTTTTCTGGCTCTTAATCAAACATCACATCAAGGCTGTTGTGTATTGAAGGACACTAATTACTGCTGAGAGGAAGAAGGTCATTACACTGCGCTCGATGCCAGTTTGTGTATGTTTCGCTCAGGACACTGGTGTCAGCACGTGACTATGATGCTCGCTCATTGTTCCAGTGCCACAGTGCCATCTTAAGCCTTTTTTAAGAGCTGAATCGAACTAGACTGTGTGGGAGTGTCTTGTTAATCAACTCTGGCATTTGCAAATGGCTGTATGCCTGCAGGAAATAGTGACAGAAGGATTAACAAGCTCTCATTACCACCAGAGCCCATGAGGATGACATGAGGCCAAAGTGATAGGCTGTCTCACAGCAACAAGGATCAGCAAGCTTATCATCAGACCTCTCTAAGATTAAGAGCTGGGCAGGGGTATGTTGGAACTGGGACTGTCATGTTAGCCACACTCACAAGTCTGACATGAGTAATATTTTATAACACGGAGGAATATTAAATCTCTAAAGTTGTCACTACGGAGATATTTTATCTTTTACTGTGGTTCATATTTAAAGTGCTGTTTGTCTGTAAGTATAAAACTGTCTAGATGCAGGCTCATAATCCAGGCCCACATCCAGCCTCGGTGTTATTACTGCTGAGGTTCGATGGCATCCGTGATGTCAGACAGCTGACAGGTGAATGTGGGCAGACATGAGTGGAGGATTTCGTACTTTAATAAAGATCTGCATCGTCATTTAAGTTTCAGACGTTCGTTGAAGTTCTTAAATCAGTCTGATATTTTAAATGTGCATGTTTGTTATAAATGTAAGTAAGTATTATATATTTAAGCTGTTAATCAGCCTATCACAGCGGCCCCCAACCTTCTTTGTGCCACGGAGCAGTTTAACGTCAGACGATGTTTTCACGGCTTTAAGGTGTCGCAGATAAATACGACAAAATTAAAGACACGACCGAGACAGAAACTGGTATTTTGTAAATATAATAATAGACGTGAATTCACTGTGTAACTGTGTAACGTTGTTAGCAGCGTCCTCCTGAAATGCACCAACAACATTGAGAGTAACATCCTCCTCTCTGCCCCTTAATGCTCTCTGGTCGCTATGGTAACTCTTAAATATTTCTTTCAAAATAAGACGCACGACTACAACACGGGAAAAGACCCAGGAAACCGAGTTAACGATGAAAACCCTGAAAATCATAAATTTCACAGCTGAAAGTGTGAAAAGCCTCAACTCCCTCTCCACATCCAGCCTCGGTGTTATTACTGCTGAGGTTAGATGGCATCCGTGATGTCAGACAGCTGACAGGTCAACTCTCGCAGCGCGGTAACGACTGTACCTGCTGATTCCAGGTCTTTCTGCAGCTCAAGTTGGCTCTGGGACAACTCTTCTGATAACTTTTTTCACTCCACTGTCTGAAATCTTGTGGGGAACAACTGTCTATAGTGACATGCCTTCCCCTGATAAATGTGCATACAGTTCAATTCAGATTAATTTACACAGCACCAAATCACAACTACAATCACCTCAAGGTGCTTTATATTGTAAGACTGAACAATAATACAGAGAAAGCCCAACGATCAGATGACCCCTGAGAGCAAGCATGTGGACACAGTGGAATCATTAGAATCAGTTTTTATGATCCATAAAGCCTGGTGGCATAAATCAATCAATGAAACTACAGGCTTATATTAAAGACATAACGCTGTGGACGACCTCCAATTTCCTTCTAAACTCAGACAAAAAAAGGTTTATATTTACGGCTAAAAATCTCAGAAAGATGGTGTCTGACCGGATTCTTGGGGCATTACCTTCATTAACATATTTCCAGGCTGGACGACTGTAACTCATTATTATCAGGATGTCCTAAAAACTCCCTGAAAAGCCTTCAGCTGATCCAAAATGCTGCAGCAAGAGTCCTGACAGGGACTAGAAAGAGAGAGCAGATTTCTCCTGTTTTGGCTTCCTGTTAAATCCAGGATTCAAAATCCTGCTGCTCACATACAAGGTCTTAAATAATCAGGCCCCATCTTATCTTAATGACCTTGTAGTACCATATCACCCTATTAGAGCACTTCGCTCTCGCTCTGCAGGCCTACTTGTTGTTCCTAGAGTATTTAAAAGTAGAATGGGAGGCAGAGCCTTCAGTTTTCAGGCCCCTCTTCTGTGGAACCAGCTTCCAGTTTGGATTCAGGAGACAGACACTATCTCTACTTTCAAAATTAGGCTTCAAACTTTCCTTTTTGCTAAAGCATATAGTTAGGGCTGGACCAGGTGGAGTTGAACCATCTGTTATACAATTATAAGCTCAGACTATTGCAGTACTTTGTGTGATGAGCGACTCTTCTTCTTCATTCATCTCTTTTCACCCCCACATGTTTATAGACCACTGCATCGTGTCATGTTTGTCTTCTCTGTTCCTTGTTGTGTCCTGTTACATTAAAATTAAAAAAATATTTATGCCCAAAATGGTGACTTTAAGTAAATTCATTACATGTAAATTTTCCATGTATAAATGTTACATTTAATGGAATCTGATATACAGTCAGTTCATACAAAGGATGTTTTCATTAATGTTTAATTATTTAGATAAATAACCATTTTATTTTGTATAAGTTACATTATCACATTATTACATTATCTTATCAAAATGATTGCTTGATGTTGCGTGTTAGAGTATCTCACATTGATAAGCTCTGATTTGGGTTTATTTTGCAGCAATGGGACATGGGCACCTTGCACAGGACGATGATCTCAGCAGCAAATCTACAGCACAAAGGCTGAAAAAGAAAAGACTCAAAGTGCTGCAGTGGCCCATCACAGAGCAGAACTCCGCCTGGCTGGAAGGACAGAGAAAAGCCCACAAACGTCAATGAACTGACGTAACACTAAAAAGCGGCTGGCCAACATTCCCCACATGAGTGTCAGATACTAATAAGTCATATAGAAGAGGATTGTTTCTAATTATTGCTGCTAAAGATGGTTGTTCACGCTGCTGAATCATGGATAAGCTACTTTGTTTTTCACATGAGTGGATTTAAAAACACCAGGACTACCTGAGCATCATTTCACAAACAATGTTCAGATTATCAAAAAGATAGCCATCCATCTTTTACTGTCTGCCTCTTTCATGACTCCTGATGTATTAACAGGGAAACTGCTTTGACATATAGGATGTCACAGAATAAAGAGCCACAACTGGTGATGAATGGCAGACTTAAGAAATGGGTAATAACCACTACAATCCACCAGCACGTCCCAGTACATACAGATGTACACCTGTGCACAGAGCATGCTGTCAGGTTGCATGTGGCCTGATTTATTGCTGCAAAAGCAAGGAGCATAAAACTACACACACATGAGGAGAGCGAGAAAGAGTGATTTATTACTCTGAAAGGCTCCAGCAGTCCCACATGACTTCCTATTTTTACACTCACAGCTAACTGAAACTCTTCGGTTCTTGTCCGTGATGTAAACGTGTATATGAGAACAGTGTGTGCCAATAATTCTATCATTTACGTTTTAATCTGCATCTTTTCATTCATGCTGCAAAACAAGGGGGAATTTACATGATATACATTTATAGATTTTTTTCCAGCCAATTCCAGGATTTTTAAAAATGTACTAAGGGAGAGCAAGTCAGAGGGGCCCGTGGGAAATAAGAAAATCTATTGGAAATAAATATAGAGTTGAGAAACGAGGGAAGTTGTTTTGGATTCAAAACTGCATGTTAATGGAAATACTTGCATCCTTACAAAGGTACAAAAATACTTCAATAAAGTGCTTCAGATTGAATGAGGAGCACATTCACGTTACATGCATTCATGCATTCATGAGCGCATCACTTTATAAACTTCTGTCTTATACTGTATGAAAATAGCACAATGTAAAACACTTTAGACTACAAGCCACATTTAAATCATTTAGTGCACTTCATCCATCGTGCATCCACACTTACAACAATTAACTTAAACTGCATGTAGTGGGGAAACCCACACAGGGAGGAAGAACATGTAGTGTGGCCCAGTTAACCAGGAGATTTATCCAGGAGGTGAGAGTGTTGTTATTTTCTATGGACAATCAGAACACTTCATGCAAATGAGGTTCAGGAACAACCCACTGTCTCAGGTTTGTGTGACGAATGGAAAATCAGAAGGACGTACTTTTAAAAATGTCTCCTACCTTTGCACACTGTTTATGATTATGACACCAGCCCAAGGATCCGTTATTCTGAAGACGAGACTAAAAGGAGGAAGACAAGGACACAAGCATAAACAAACGGGTCTGTCTGAGTTAAGCACCAATGAATCCAGTTTAAAGCTGAGTGATGTCACTTTCAGAGGAACGTGAGAAACCAACAGGTGTCTAACTTTGCAGACTGTTAAAGTATTGAATAGGAACATCTAGTGCCAACCCTGTTCATTTAAATAAAGCATGCAGACCTCATAGCTCAGATACTTTATGCACGACGATCTTTTCCAGCAATATTCAAACTTCCAAACATGTTGCTGTTGTCGGAGCAGCTCCTGTCTTTGGGATCAGACAGCAAAGACTGGTTGCAGGCCTGTTACTCTGATGTTTTTATACAATACAACCTCCAAAAAAACCTTATGACCTGGTTTTAAAACACAAACATCCAAAGTGCTCAGTTGGAGACAAGACAGGATGCCACTGACCAGTAAGTAGTGGTGGCTAGATCCATTTTTGAATGAACGCTGAGCGTCTCCTGCTCTTCTGGAGTTAAACCTGCTGACTTGGCTGGTGAATAAAATGACAGTAACAAGAAATGTTTGTTTCTTTTTAACCTATGAGCAGCTGGGGGATTGTTCACTGTTCTCCTTTTTTCTTCTTTTTTTCCATTTCAAAGCCGTTGAAAATGTTGGCAGCAAACAGTGAGATTGAAATATCGAACAGTGATTGTCTAACAGCGCTGTTTGCTCTGTCTATAGATAAATGGAATATGAACGATCGAGAGCGGAGACAAACTGTCTTGTTTGGTTTTATTGAAGCCAAGGTCATTATGTCAATCAACAGTTTTACTTATTTTGTTATTGGCTGTTTAAAACTGAGCTCGCATCAATTTCCTGAAAAAGACTCCTTCTACAGAATCACAGGAATCAGATAATGAAAAAGTATTCATTGACTTTTTCCATGCAATCTTTGCCCATTCTTCTTTGCAAAATAGCTCCAGTTTAGTCATCTGTGAATCCCAATTTTCAAGCCTCACCACAGAACAACAGGATCTAGGTGTGGACTTTAATTCTAGCACTGTCCACACCACTGCAGTGTAGCTCTGGCCGTTACCAGTTTAAGCTGGCCAGTGAGCCTCACATGTGGGTGGCTGTAGCTCAGGCAGTAGTGCAGGTCATCTACTTATTGGAAGGTTGGTGGTTCGATTCCTGGCTTCCCCTAGTCTGCATGCCAAATATCCATGAGCAAGATACTGACCCCAAATTGTTCTCTGATGTGTGTGAATGTTAGTTAGAAAATGTGCTTGTGTCAATGGGTGAATGCACAAGTTGTGTAGTGCTCAGAAGAGCAGAGAAGCGTTATATAAGAACCAGTCTGTTTGCAGTGCAGTGGGGAACTACTGCATCAGGTCGATAACTGGAAACATCACCAGCGTTAACAAATGAATCATTTCTAAATTTTGTGAAAGTAGAAATAATAATAAATCATAACAGAGGTGCTGGATTAGACAGTGGTGAAACATAAAACGTATACTATGGCCCTACAGGACAAGTCGTGCTTCTAATTGTGACTTTCACAGGAGCTTTGTGAGGAATGGAGCCCAAGAATAATTAGTGTGAAAAACCTGAGGATGGACGTTAACTATAGTCTAAATCTAAAACAGGGTACAAAGAATAGCCCTAAAATAAAGTGACACGCAGATTCACAAAGTCAATGTGAGCATGTTTCACACTTCAATAGTTAATGAATTGACGTGAGTGCTGTGGGAATACTGGCTACTGCAAAACTAGGAATGGCAAATGATGTATCAGTGATACATGTCTGAGGGGCAGCTTTGGAGAGCTGGAACTGAAGCAGGGACACAGTACAGTAGTCTGCTTCTTGGCATGTTTGACGAGCACCACAGCACACATTACAGGCTGGACCGTCATTCTGTGCAGTTTCATTGGACTAAGTGAGGCACACTCGAAAGCCTGAACCAAAGAGTCACACTGCAAGTGTGTGCACGTGTCAGTGTGTGTGTGCACGTGTCAGTGTGCGTGTGCACGTGTCAGTGTGTGTGTGCACGTGTCAGTGTGTGTGTGTGTGTGTGTGTGTGAGAGAGAGAGAGAGAATGGCAGAGGAAGAATCCGTTTGAATCCCTATAATGAGCCGTATGGTCTATTCTGGCCTTTCAGTTGAACAGTGAACATCAAGCATGACTGAACTTATTTTTATCATGTTGTCAACTCCATGATGTCACTGTTTTAGATCGTTTCAGACTCTTAGAATTTTATGATATTTAGATATCATTTCTAAAGTAAAGTTTTTTTTGTTTTTCTTGTTGAGTCAGTGTCTCTGGAGTATACTCACCATCATCCTGAGACCTTGTTTTGTAGTGTAAACGTGACTTTCCATTACCTTGTGCACTGGTTTCCCTCAGCTTTCCCTAAAGTGCCCATATCTGACTGCATATGTTTCATTTTATAGCAGTATATATAATAAGAAATATATTTACTTATATTAAAAGTTATTTTATTAACGTAATGTAACTTTACATAAACATTATTGCACAGATCTATTGTTTGAAACTCTTTTTCAGAACTCATGTAAGGGTCATGGATATTTTCTTTCAAACCAATAAAAAAAGCATTTGCTGATTAAAAAAAGTTAAATAAGTGAAATTTAAGGACTGGTTATGTATAAACAGCCGTTGTCAAAGGTGTCCTGACCTGCAGAATCGAGAGCGCCGCTACACTGTGCAAGCTGAGGCATCGCGACGCACACCTGGCCCTGGAAACGCTCTCCGACCAGGACTCATCAGCATCGGCGCGCTGCCTCCTGGCACAGACACCTGAGCTGCAGAGGAACATAATCCACAGGCTGGTCCTGACAGCGCTGTTTGTGGTCAGCATCTCCGTTCCGAGGTGGGATGCTGAAACAAAAGATGCGGAGTAATGTGATGGAAGCCCAGCTTTACTAGCTATTATATAGCCAAGGGTGGAGCTATGAGATCTAGGCGTACACAGCTCGGGTCATGAGGCTGAGGGATGCTCATGAGCCGGTGTTTTCATTCCAGTCGGTCAATGTGCGCACAGCCAGGAGTATTGGCTCAACAATTCAATACTTTATTGTCCCACAAGGGGGGATTAGTTTAGCAGCAAGGGCAACATTAAGAACAAACAAAACAATGATAAAAAGCCACAAGACAGTTATTTACTTGTCATTAGATGTAGCCAGAATAATATGATGCTCACAAAAACGCACGGAGACGAACAATGACGAATAAATGAGCAGTGGCGTCATAATTGATCGTGACTAGTTCAATGGCTGATTTGCAGTAAGGTACAGTAGTCAGGCAAATTGAAGGCTAGCTATGAATGTATTAATGAATGACCACATTCTTCACACTCTTTATTACCGGTTCCTATTTTACCCTCTCACGGCTGCAGCCTTCCAGCTCCCAGCCGAACACACACCACCAACAACAGTCACGGCCCACTTCAGTCCTTTAAAGAGGCTTGTTGAGCCGATGCAGCTCCGGTGCGTCCGCCCGCGCTCCCGCAGCCGCGCCACCGACCCACGCCCTGCCACAGAACCAAAATACAAACTTAAATTTGCTTTCATGAGCACTGGTCGTGATAAATGTCAAGCTCGAACATCTAATTACACCATCGTGGTTTGTGTGTCTGATACCAGCTTCATTGATGTTCGTTGTTTCTGTATTTTATTGATCTGCTTCTGAATCACGGGCTGCACTCCTGTGAAGACTTCCTGTTTTATGAGCCAGGGGGATTTTACATCTATTTCGTGGAGCTGAACTTAAAAGGTTTTGCATGTGTGGCGCTGTTAATTCAGGTTTGGATGTGCACATTTGTAAAATAGTTTTACATGCAGTCAGATTGCTTTGTATTTTTGTGTGGACTGGAGTATGCATTTGTGAGCCCTTTAAAGTTACGCACAAATCACTGTACACGATTGTAAATCTTACTTTATGCTCGTGGATCATATCATAAGCAATTGTGACCTTTTTTGAGGCAAATTTCTGTCCATATATAAACAATGACCAGCTAAGCTAACCCCATTAACGTCTGTGGGAGGAAGCCAGGGTACTCGGGGAGAACCCCACGCAGAAACGGCCCAGGCTGGATTTGAACTCAGGGCCCTCTTGCTTTGCTGACCACCACACCATCCTATTTTGAATTTTTTTCATGTAAATCGGGCCTTTATTTCACAGAATTTTAGTCAATGAAATATTTTACTGTTACTCTAGCTTGTGTTTCCTTGGTGTGTTTTCTGAGTGAATGAAAAAGGAGTCTACCTACTCTGTGCTTGTATGTGCTGCTTGATGCCAGCACAGGTTGCTACTCCATTAGTAGAAAGGAAACATTTATGTTCCTGAATCAGTGATTTTACACACTGGAGACATTTTTTCCGAGGATGAGAGCTTTTTCCTCAACATGACCAGGGCATAGCAGGGAATGTATTTGTCAGGGAATTCTAGCTGGTATGTTTAGTGGTAGCTGCAAACACCATTTTTATAGACTCCTCTATTAAAGTAACCACAAGCATATCTCTCATAAGTAAGCGGTTCACTGCTGGTTTCCTTGCCCAAGGAAAGGAGAAAAATGACGTTTTGGAAATTCTGAAGAGATCCTCCTTGGATTGTCAGTTCCCTCATGCCTGGCGTAAGGGCCCCCCTTGCACTGCTAGAGCATCCTGCAGTGTTAATAGGCGCTTTTTTTCTCCGCTGCACTAGATTTCCAAACAGTCACTCATGCCTCCCCGCTCCCTCTCAGGTTTTATAGTACTGTCTTTGACCTAATGAGCCTTTACAGCTGAGATTTTTTACCTCTCAGAGGTTCAAAACGAGAGGCAGAGCAGGTTCATTACGCCTCTACGTATACATTCAAACACAAGGCGATGAAATGCTCCGAGTGTTTTAACTAACAGTGGCTCCTCAGTGTACTCACTGGAGAAAATGACATGAAGCCTACAAGCAATCCTCTGAATTGTTTTCCGATTTGTTTTGCATCTGCCAGGGATAGTCCTAAAATAGGCTGTTAATGAAGTGAGTGTCTCCAAAGAAGTGGTGAGCTGCTGCTGCTGCTGTGGTGGCCCACCCACTACAGGATGGAGAAAATCCCTCTGAGCCCCCCGGTGAGGGGTTTGGCTTACTCACAAATAAAAACAACATACTATGACAGCGTAGACTCACTATGTGTGTGTTGTGTCTGCCAGTGTTCTGGGGCTTTTTTCCCTCTTTTCCCAAAATGTCCTCTACACTTCGACTGGGAAGAACAACAGCATGAAAGCAGACTTTTGATAGAGCCTGTGATCCAGTGCATATGGACAGAGCCTTATCAGTTCTATTTCCCCACACGAAAGCCATTATTTTGGCCTTAATGCTGGTGGAGTCTTGGAGAACAAAAAGAACTACGTGCTTTGACCTTTACTCACAAAGTTCATCATTCATGGGAGATTTAGAAGTAATGCAATACTGAGTCTTCATCAAATTATTACAATTTCATTGTGAAACATTGCAAACATTCCCAGACAATAACGAGAGGTTTTGGATGCGTTTTAGCACGTCCTTACCTGCGATCATTCGAAGCACCGTGAAACTGGGGATTCCAATCAGAGGTTAATGTTGAATTGGGCTGGTGGGTGAACGAGGAGGTTTGTCTTTAAATAACTTCCAAATTGATTTGTTTCTGTTTGTTTCTTTGTGAACAATCTGTGCTGCTACAGTATACCAGCAAATGCTACATGAGCTGTCGTGCTATGATTGATGCTTTCCACCTGCTAGAATAACAGCAACAGCTCCCACCTGCCTATTCACAACGTGTCTGCCTGCTCTCCACCTGCTGATGGTCTGCAACTCTCCTGCCTACTCAGTTCCTCCTTCTTGCTCTCTTCGCTCACCATAACAAGTAAGACAGAGTCAGACACTTACACAACTCATCACTACAACACTTACCTGTTGGATCTCGCTAAGTGCTGCTCTCTTCTGTGGCAGAGCTCCTGTGATCCAATTCTCATTGAGGCTCTCCTTTACTCCCAGTTCCCTGCTTGATAACCGTTTCTCTTTCTCTGATGAACCCTACTGCAAACTCAGGCCTGAGTCTGCTCTCTGAGTCCTGCCTGATTCAATCCCTGGCTGTATTACTACATAACAGTAACAACTAAATATAAGCATACGTGCATATGTGTTGCTAGTAGGACTCAAACATGTCATAACTCACTGGATGTCCACTTTTGTGATGTTGAACGAGTTTTCACTTCAGCTCACCTCTGAACAAATTGCAGTAACTCTCTTGCATCCTGCCTCTCATTAAACACAACTAACATCCCTTGATGGTTCTTGATCTTGCATCCAACTATCTTTTCTATGGAGGTCCCTGATTCTTAATCTATAACCAAGTGGGAATAGTAAGTGGAGCTGTGTTAATGTTGGTCCCATTATTCCCAATCCCCATCTTCTGCTCAGTAAATGTATCTTCTGACAGGCACAGCTACGCATTTTTGGAGTTTGATTGCAGCCTCTGATCTCCAGCACTAATAGTAGCCTCCTTCTGTTGATATTAGAGCAGAAATGGTTCAGTTCAATTCAATTTTATTCATATAGCACCAAATCACAACAACAATTACCTCAAGGTGCTTTATACTGTAATGTAAAAATAGTAGAATAATGCAAAGAAATCAGAACAACCCGTAAAAATCTGATGACACTCTCTGAAAGAGCACTTTGGCGACAGTAGGAAGGAAAAACTCCCTTTCAACAGGAAGAAACCTCCGGCAGAACAAAGGTCAGGGAGGGGCGGGGCCATCTGCTGCGACCGGTTGGGGTGAGAGAAGGAAGACAGGACGTGCATCATAGAAATCTGCAAGCAGTCTACCTAACAAGCCTAATCTTGGGGCAGAGTACAAAAAGCTCAGTTTTATCTGAAGTTACAGGAAGGGATTTATATTTTCCTCGGCCCTTATGTCTGTCTAATACATCCCTGCAGTTTAACTAATTGGTGTGTGTCATCTGGAGGCATGGATACATAAAGCTGGGTATCCTTTGCATAGCAATGAAAATGTATGATATGTTTTCTAATAATACTACCAGCACGTGTAATATAAAAAATGATATTGGTCCTGGCACAGACCTCTGTGGAACTCCATAATTACCTTTAGTGTGTGAATATAATTCACTATTTACATGAACAAACTGGAAACTGTTGATTCTGACTGATATGACTCAAACCACTGCAGCACATTAATCTCTATGACAATAGGTGTTCGCTCGTACTCTACCAAAAGCCCCTCCAGGGACAAATAATGATCAAGACTCCAGACTCAGATCAGCAAATTCCTCCACAGGTTAATGAACAGACTCCTTACTGCTTCACATTAAGGGGATTGTGGGTTTGAACCTGCTGACCGACTGGGGCCTTTCAGTCTGGAGTTTGCATGTTCTGTGTGTGTGCCTCCAAAGACATATTGGGGTAATAGGTGACTCTAAATTGGCCATGGTGTTGTTGGTAAATGGACTGGTTCTTAAATGGTGGTTTTCTACCCTGTCTGAGCACTCAAAGCGCTTTATACAACGTGCCTCATTCACCAGCACCCATTCATACAAGCACTGTGCCTTCCAAGGCTTTGGAACAGCTTACCACTCACTCTTCACACTAACAGCTTGAACCTCATCAGTTTGGACAAATGATGTTATTTTTGCTTAACTAAAAAGATTGCACACTTCCTCCACCACTCACATTTTGGGGGGAAAAACTGCAGCCGAACAACAAAGCAAAGCAAAAAAGTACTTAAGCTGAAGAAGTTTGGAAAGCTTACATTCCAATAACCCAAAGCTGTTTCCTCATGTGGAACCATCGCAACGTACTCTTGTAATTGTTCAGTATATAAACTTCCATCATGACTGTTGCTAGAGAGAACAACATTCCCTGCCCATTACACACTCAGGAAACTTGTAGACCTCCTTTATGAGGTGTACCCCCATTGAGTGGGGTTTCCCTTCAGTAACAAGTGCCTGAAGCAGTGTGGAGCTCTCCTCACAGCTGCAAGGAGCCTGAAGGACCCCACACTGGAAAATGAGATTCCACCAGGACACATACAGAGAGGAAGACACACACACTGTTGTAAATCTAAAACAGACTTACAGTATGGTATTTTTTTATTCTATTTATTTATTCGTTTCTGCATTTGGGAAAACCTTGAAAAAAAAGCAGATACCCTCTGGTACGATATGATATGAGTGTTGGTGATGGTGAAGATTTACTGTCAACTAAAGAACCTCATTTTTAATGGCTGACATTTTGGAACATAGTGACAGGATGTTTAGGTTGTAAACAAAGCAACCAATTCATTGAACTTATCTAAATGGATTTAGATTAAACACTGAAAAAACAACTGAGATGACACTAATAATTTATAATCACTCATTTTTTGTTTTTCCTCCAAACAACTTCTCTGACTGTATCACTTTGTGGTTTTTCCAGCAAGTGAGTCCACAGTGGGCAGGTGTAGGTGAGATGTGGGGCTGTGTGGGCTGGGCAAACCCACATTAATCCCATGGATGTCCCAAGTGGGTGTGCCCACACACGGCAGTTTTGCCTTTTCTGGTCGTTATTTGGGATTTCTGATAAGAGCTGGCTTGTCCACAGAAGATCCCTGTGTGGTCCATGTAAGCTGCATTTGAAATGTGTTGTTTTTTTCTCATAGACACTGTCAACAGAACCCAAGCCGACCTGAAATGGTAGCTTCAGTGAACACATGGTTGAACAATGCTTGAGGCCAGTATTGGGGAAGCAGCAAAATACCTTTGCAAAATGTGACTTTTTATTTCATGTTCAAGAAAACCTTATGGGATTACCAGAATTTCTCCCCATCTTATGATTTGTAACAGGAAACAGCTGTTAGTAAAGAGTGTTCAATGGTCACTTTTTCAAGCCTGCTCTATAACGTTATTACTCCTTCTTGTTGAATAAACACATGACCAGTACGTTATTTCTTAAGTCTGATAGTGTTTGTCTACAATGGGGGGGCTTCAAAGCTGCTTGGAGATGAAGAGTGGCTACCACATTACAATCAGACATCAGACCAAGTGGGAAACAAATTGTTAGAGTTGTAGAGTTCGCAAGAAATAGCAAATTGAGAGAATCCTGAACATATCAGCTGCTACTGGAGTGAAAGGAAGTGAAGGTCAGTGATTAGTTGATGCCAACCAGGTATCTGAATGCAAACAGTATCAGTTCCTCCAAGAATCCATGTGCACAAGATATATGGATGAGAGGGCGTGAGAGAGAAAGCAGAAGGCTCCGACCGAAGCCACGAGTAGACGGTAAAAACAAGGTAAAACAGCACACAATCCATCCTGCTGGTCCTTATTAACCCTGAGGTGTCTGCAGGCCAGATGGCTTATTATTCTGCACTTCCTCCAGTTCTACCTCAGAGGCAGATAGACTAGGGCCTGCATACAAACTTAGATTCATTTCAATGTTATTTATATGCTGCAGTATCAAATCACAACAACAGTCACCTACTGGAGCTGTATATTGTAAAAGGCACCCTACAACAATACAGAAAGAACCTCAATCATAAGCACTTGGTAACAGTGGGCAGGAAAAACAGAATGAAACCTCCAGCAGAATCACGCACACATCTGCCATGATGGGTGTGGGTGAGGGGAGGGAGACAGGCCAAAAGACACACTGTGGAAGAGATCCAGAGATTAATAATAACTAATGATTAGATGCAGAGTGGTGTATAAACACAGAGAGAACAAGTGAGCGAGGAAGATGCTCAGTGCATCATGGGAAGCCCCCTGGCAGCCTAGGCCAATAGACTATGTGCACGTTAGCATATGCGACTTCCGGTGCGGAAACTCGTGTGGGGAGCTTTGTTTCCAGTGTCCTAGTCACGCCTGGTTTACGGTCCAAAACAAGTTAAGCAAATGATTGAATCAAGCGGCGATTTACATTTCTATAGATGTCTCGGGCATTTACCCAATATATCTGTAAATGATGTTCATCGACTTGTCGATATTTTTCCCCTGCGCCTCAGAGCAAAAGAGAAAAGGGATTCAAATGTTTCTCAGTATCTGTAAACAGCGGTCCCTCGTTTATCGCGGGTGTTATGTTCTAAAAATAACCAGCGAGAGGTGAAATCAAGGAGCCAATTTTATTTTTTGACGGTGCAAAGTGTTTGGTGGACATCGTGGACATACAGCACTGCACTTCAGTTACACTGCTAGCATCGATGCAGCGATTCTGTACTGTACAGGAGAGACGGAGGAGATCGTCTGCAGCGATCAGGACGCAGGACACAATGTGATGTAAAGAAATAAGCATGCTTGCACTAAAAAATCTGCGAAACAGCGAGGTGAAAGGTGAACCGCGTTATAGCGAGGGACCGCTGTAATTTTGAAGGTAAGTCACAACATACCCTTTCTTTCCGTTTTCGAGTTTTGGACATGATTTTGGAGGATATCTTCGCAGTAGCGATTGACCGCAAAGTAAAGATACCGGAAATGTACAACCCCACATCCGGTCTCAAACCAGGAAGTTAGCATTTTCTCGTGCACAGGGTCAATTAACCCTTTAAGACCTACCATAGAACCAAGTCCACCACAGCTTTTCTTTATATTTTTAGATGCTGTAGTGCCAATTTGGGAGTATTTCAAGTTTCTATACATCAATACAATCGTTATATCCCCAATTTTAATAATATGCATGCATTAAGTCCATAGTAACTACATAAATTGCAAAAAAAGTGCAATAAATTGCAAAAAAATTGAAAATCATCTTTGTTTTTTTTACACATATTTCTAGTTAGAGAAATTTCAGAGGTAAAAAAGTTGCACAAAATAATTTCCAACCACATAAATTTATTTTGAGTGTCTTCATAGTTTTATTTTTGAGATACACCAATTTTTATATACTGCAGGAAAAACAAAAGTAAATATTATAATGCATATTTGCAAAAAAAACCCAAAAAACAGCATGTGCATCTAAATAAGCTATATATCTTTGTAATTGCCCTATAGGAAAAAAAACGTCCAGTTTTGGTCAGGTAATGGCGGACATCAGATAGATTGTGCTGACGTTTAGTAGGAAGTGTTATGAACAGCTCATCAGATCAGAAAGCGTGTTTCTGGAATATAATATGTTTGTTGCTGCAGATGCTTTTTACACAGGGTTAAAGTGCAACTAAGGGAGGGTTCAGGGTCACCACTGCAATCCCTATAATCTTTATCAAAAAGAAAAGTTTTAAGCCTTGCTTTGTCCACTGACCTTTTGGCCTCGTCCTAAAAGAGAGCTGGGGCCCGTTCTTCGTACGTCGCTTACTACATCCAAGATCAAATGACACATCCAAGATCAAATCATCGCGCTAACCGTGAGCTCGCTAATCCGGTTCCCCGAACACACCTGCTGTTGACGATTACTACAGCTGGACGCAGTAATGTGACATCACTGGGTGTCGTAAAAGGGGCTACGCATCGATAGTAGAAACATTGATCGGCAACCCGCTGATTGGTCGGCGAAAATGTCGAAGGGGCGTGCTCGGTATTTTCCGGCAGCAGAGCAAGAACTCATGAGTGAGGGATTTCAGGAGTTTCAGAGTTTAATTAAAACGCAAGAGAACACTGCAAAGGCTGCAAAAGCAAGGAGAGAGGGCTGGCAGAAAGTTGCTGACAAATCAAACTCGTAGGTAATTTAATAATAATAATAATAATGGATTGGGTTTATATAGCGCTTTCCAAGGCACCCAAAGCGCTTTACGATACCACTATTCATTCACTCCCACATTCACACACTGGTGGAGGCAGCTACGGTTGTAGCCAGGCTGCCATATCGCGCCATCGGCCCCTCTGGCCAACACCAGTAGGCGGTAGGGTAGATCTATCATATGACACTATATTGTCCAATATCATATGGCATTATATTATATTATAATATGTTATATTATATCCCCTTTCACATTAGAGCCACAACAGGACCCACAAGAACATGGGAACAAGTAAAAGTGGAATACAGGAGTATTCTACAGAATGGTAATATTTATCTCTTAGGTTGCTTTTCGTCTCTTGGCAAGGTAATACTGGCCTGTAATACTCTGTTAGTTTGTTCATAACAGCAACCAAGAAAAGGGCAGAGGAAAAAAAGACAGGTGGTGGTCCTGCACCCCCTCGTCAACAAGTTGGTTAAGTAAATAATACCCTCACGGGAATATCGATATCTCTCTATGAGCACACTGTCGCGCTGAGCTAAAGGATCCTGTCTGTCCCGCAATATACGCTGAATTCTGAGGACTCTCCTTATCAATCTTGCACCTTCCGCAATGGGTGGCTCGCGTATACGGACAGGACATGGCTGCGACAGGCTTCCCAAATCCACCTTCGCTTTTATAGCCGTGGTCTCTCATCTTGATTACATGAAGTAATTTACAATTACTACTGTGAAATATGAATTACATCTGTAATAATCACATACATGTAATAGAATGTTAATAGTACATTTCCCTTTTTTAGGAAATGACCTGTATGTATCTGTGTGACATCAATAAAAGGATCAAGTGCTGCATTATCTTTAGTTACATTGATAATATTTATTTATGGTGAAACAGTGGAAAAATATCGCTGTTGCTTTCGTATAAATGAAGCGGACATACCTGCGTGGCCGCGATCTAATCCTGTTTACATAAAGTAAACCTGCTCCCGAGCAGGTTTACGCTTACGGCTCTGTTGCTATGACAGCAAGTCCCGGATGAGCTTCGGGGAACCGACTGATCCAGGATCACGCGAAATCGTCAACAATCTAATCCAGCTAACTTACTTAGCGAGGTACGAAGAACGGGCCCCTGCTCTCTCTCCCGTTCCAGATTACCACACCTGATTGCTACAGCTGAGCAGCATCAAGATCGTCTGTGGAACAGCATATAGAGCTCCAGCAACAAATGCTTTGCTCTTTCTTTTGGCGCTTGGAAGTGTGTGCCTGCCTGCTATCGCTGTTTTGCTTTGGTTACTGGAAGCCAAAGGTGGGAAATATGTGAGACCTAGTTTGTGTTGCTATGTAGTCATGGTATTTTGAAGTTGTAGGGGTTCGCTGCCATTTCTTTTTTATGTAAACCGTTTCTTTAGACCCTACAATAATACATGCAGAGAGAAACCCAACAATCATACGACCCCTCAAGAGCTTGGCGACATTGGGAAGGAAAACCTCCCTTTTAACAGGAAGAAAGTGGCTGTTTATAAAGACATATCTGTGGGATATTATGAATTATTTTTTTCTCTAATGGTAAAAATTCTATTACTAGTTGAGTTTAAAGGAATACTTAGTTCAACACAAGTCTGACTCTTTTTTGGACTGACCTGACGGATCCAACGTATAGTGACTGTCATGGTTCTGAGTTTGTTTTGTATGTTGCCGATGACATTTTCCACTAGTTAATCTTGAGTTTATTCTTTCCATGTTCCTGAGTTCCCTTTGTTTCTTGTCCTTTAGGTTGCACTTGTGTTGCCTGTGTCTCTTATGTCTCTTTCCTTCCGTGTCTTCCTCTTTCTCTCTCCCTCCATGTTCCTCTATGTTTCTCTGTGTTCCTCACCCTCTCGCTCCATGCCTTAGTCATGTCTGTGTCTCCCTTACTGGTACCCATGTTCTTCTCCCTGTGGTTCATCCTTTGTCTCCTCAGTCTGTCATACACGTCTTTCCTCTGTTCAGTTGTCAAGCGTACATGTCCTTGTCTGGGTTTCAGCCACTTCCTGTTTTATTTTGACAGTCACTTGTCTCATGTGTATTGTGTTCACCAGCTCGATAGCAGACCGGGAGGTCAAGGAGCCCGGCGAGAACAGCAGACTCCCGCACATCGTTTTCAAACCCCCCACGGTCTTTCACTACTCAGGTTAAACATGATGTATAAGCCACTTAGATGACTGCGAAATGTTAATGTTTGGTTAGTTTCAGTGTTTATTTGTTCTGAGTAAATCGGTTTGGCTGAGATTAGCTGACTCTGGATTAAATCTAACATTAAAAATATTTTAATTCAGGAAACATTTTCACCGGGAACAAAAACAGCATCTTAGTACATGGAGATTCTGAAGGCTGCTTCAAAAATGATCAGATTCTTTTAAATATTTTTTTCAGTTCTCTTCCAAACCCCAGCAGCTGTCTGTCATTTTTGAGTGTCCAGTGTCCACTAAAATAAAAATAAAAGTGTTCTAACATCTCACCTGTTTGTTTCTATTAAGACCTACATGTACACTGTTTTTATTAATAGAGAGATTGATGTATAAGTCACTTAGATAACTTCTAAATCGTGTTTGGTTTGTTTCAATGTTTCTTTGTTCCTGAGTAAAACGGTTTGGCTGAGATTAAAGTTAAGCTTCATAACATATAAATCACAGTTAAGAGGGGATTGCAGTAAAAACTCCGGACCTGTGACATCATCAAGTACACTGATGTTCCAACTGTACAAATCACGAGTCCGGACTCGGCAAGTCCAGACTTGCCCAGAATGCGTGTAAGGAGTCGCGTACTTGAGAATTGAGAAAGGGGCCTAGTATTTTCAGGTTTCTTAGTATTTTCCCAGTTTAGGTTGTTGTTGCATTTTGTTTTTTGTATCCTCGTGTTCAGACTGTATTACCTCGTCTTTTGTTTCCAAGCTTCTGCTTCCCTGTGTTGTCTGCATGTGGGTCCACACCTCGCCATACACGATCTGCACCCGCAGATCTTAACAAGTGAGGGTACCCTGGGAATGCCTAGCAGAGACCTAGTCTCTGAAGGACATTGGGGACCTCATTAATCCCACTTACACGTCTTCCATAGAAGAAGCAGCGTTTCAGGACAAGGGGGACAACAGGGCCCCTAGGGTGGATGAGTTCCTGAAGGCTCTGGATGGTATAGGGCTGTCTTGGCTGAGATGCTTCTACAATGCTACATGAACATCTGGGGCTGTACCTCTGAATTGGCAAAGCAGTGGTGGTTCTTAGCTTTAAGAAGGGAGAGCCAGAGGGTGTGCTCCAACTATAGGGGAATCACACTCCTCAGTCTCAACGATCAATCAATCAATCAATCTTTATTTATAAAGCACTTTTCATACAAAAAATGTAGCAGAAAGTGCTTTACATAGTTAAAAGCAGCCCACCCCACCCTCCAACGCACTCCCCGCACTCTCATTAACATAAATGATGTGAATACACACATACACATATCCCCCCCCCCTCCACACACACACACACACACACACACACACACACACACACACACACATACACACACACACACACACACACACATACACGCACACACACACATACACGCACACACACACACACACATACACATACACGCACACACACACACACACACACACACACACACACACACACACACACACACATACACGCACACACACACACACATACACGCACACACACACACACACATACACATACACGCACACACATACACACACATACACGCACACACACACACACACACACACACACATACACGCACACACACACACACACATACACGCACACACACACATACACGCACACTTAAAGAGTAAAAATTGGGCTGGGTTCACATGAGCCAAGTGAGCCAAGTGAGGAAACACTATAACAGGGAGCCGTCTGCACCGAGAGCCGGTCACAGACCGCAACCTCCAGGCTGGGCACACAGCAGGAGGACCAACTTTATCCTCTTGAGGATGTTTGAGGGTGCATGGGAGTTCACCTAACCAGTCAACATGTGTTCTGTGGACTTGGAGAAAGTGTTGTGTCCCTTGGGAGATTCAAGATTCAAAGTCTTTGTTGTCAATACAACAATATACACAGTATACAGTGTACCGAAATGTCGTTTCACTCCAAGCCCCCCGTGGTGCATTTAAAAGAATATAAAAAACATATCTCCAAGAGATGTAAAACTTGAAATTACAAATAAATAATAACTCGCTAGATTTTGTGGAGATCTGGTGGAAGTGCATCCAAAGTCTCGGGGCAGAACGACTCTGAGTCCCGTGGTCAGGTGAGCAGGTGGAACAGACAGACGGGAAGCTGAAGAAGAGCGAAGTGTACGAGGGGGTGAGTATGTGTGGAGAAGATCGGATAAATATGGAGGAGCGAGGTTATGAAGCGCTTTGAAAGTGAGAAGCAGGATCTGACACAGAGTGAACTGGAAGCCAATGTTTAAGAACAGGTGTTATATGTTCAGTGGATCTAGTTCTGGACGCAGTACGAGCAGCTGTATTTTTATTTTTTTGCCTGTCCCATTTGGTTCTTTAGCCGTCAGAATTGTTGTCTGAAGACCAACAAGGAGACCCAATGGATTTACTTTGCCAAATGGAGCATCACGGCCTTGCCCTATTGGTCCATTTGATCGACCTCTGTTGTTATTGTTTATTTTATTTTATTTTCAGTTGTTACAGACGGGACAGACATGAGTGAGGGATAGGAAAGGGAGAGAGAAATATGAAGGAAAAGAAAAACAGAAGGGAAGAGGGACAGTGAGAAAGGGCACTTAAAAAGAGAAAGAAGAGAAAACAAGCAAAAACAACAGAGCAACATACTAAACACAACACCATCACGTTAATCTAGCTGAGTGTAAACAGCAGTAAATACTAAATATTGAATGTTGTTGTGCAGCAAGCAGGACAGACAGCGCACAATGTGCTTGGAAATAGCACCAATAGAGGTGAACAGTGAACACCTGTGTGGATCAGCGCGCTTGTATTCAAATGGTTTCCACATGTAATGGTCTGCTAGAGGATGTAGAGAGCCATAGCCCCGTCCCCCAGGGCATGAAGCAGGCATGGAGGAGATCCAGGCTCCAGACATCCAGAAGCCCCAGAGTGCGAGAGCCCAAGGAGGACCACTGGAGGGGCATCCATGCCACCCTCCTGGGAAGAGCTGAGGAGAGCCCCAGACGAGGGGTCACCCAGTAGCCACGGAGCAGCAGCCAGAGGGGGCTGCAGTGGCGTGCCCGCCGGCTCTGCCGGCAGCCAGCTGTGCCAGAGTGAACCGAGCCGCAGGAGGCCCGAGGGCCCCCTTTGCCCCGGAAGAGGCCTGACCGAGCAACAGGCACCAGGCCCCGCCAAGTAGTCACCGGGAGTGAGCTGGTACATACCTGAGCGCCCAGCCCCAGACACCAAGAACCACCAACGCACCTGGGAGTTCCCAGAGAGGTGGAGTGTAAGACCCGACCTGACATATAGACACAGACAAACAGGCACACACAGACACAAACATGCATTCCCACCCTCATGCACACATATACAAATACTCAGCACTCACCCAATGTAGGGATAGACATACATGGACACTGTACACACAATCACACTCCCCAAACATACTCTATACCCCGGGTCCAGGTACCCTCGCCCCCAGAGGGGGAAACGGCACCTAGACCCAGGAGATGTTACCCTTTCCCCCGGGGAGGCAAGCAGGCGGAGTGGTCAGGTTGAGATCGGCGAAATCCTTTGGACGCTGCCAGGTCTCCAACAGATATATGAAGTCAAGTTTATGATCATTAAGAAGATCATAGACAAGAGGTCCCTTGCTGGAGAGGGATCGGACATTAAGCAATCCGACGGAGATGGGATAGTCGCCGCTAGCTTTGCAAGCCGACCTGGCAGGGCTAGCAAGCACACTGCGGTCAGCAGTCCATCAACCAGTCTTCTTAGCGGAGAAGCGATGAGATGACCACAGGGATGGTATCGGGTTCCAGCTGTTGATCCTGTAATTCCATCTGGATCGGGTGCAGCAGTAAAGCCAGCAGAAGGGTCGGGAGGTGCTGGAAGCGTCGATAGAATCGTTCTGGTACCGTGTACCCCAGAGTGGAGGAGACAGGCCGCACTGCAGAACAAACCCAGCGGGAAGAGTCTGGAAGAACAGGACCTTAGCAGTCATGATGTTACAATGTCCAGAATCCAGCTGATGCTAACAGCTGACAGTAAATATGTCCAAAAACACGCCAGTCAAACAGGTAAGGCAGAGAAGCACTTTACCTAGGACGACAATGTAGGTTCAGGGAATAAAACAAACTTGTGTAGCTATACTAAGCAATAAGTATGGAAAGTATAGAGAGAGAGCAGCGGCAGCCAAAACATGCCAGTGTCCACGGGGGGAGTGGATATGTGCACGGACATGTGCAAGGTGCAAAATGTGCAAATATAATATAATACAGATGTGACTGAGGTGTGCAAACAAGCCTATTGTTCCCAGGTCCAGTTTGTAGTGCATTTGTGGAAGATTGTGTTGCTTTGAGTCTTTTGGTGAGTAATGTTGGTGTTTGTAAAGGTGCATGTGTCACGGGGTGGAAATGGACACGTTTTTATCTCGCATGAGTTGCTGTGTTTTATTAAACAGCCCTGGCCGAGGAGAACACACAATAAAAAACAATAAAACATAAACACACTAAAAGTCCAGTGGCGTCAGCCACGGCGATAAAGTCCAGGAAAATCGGAGCGGGCAAGGAAAGCCCGGTGGCGTCCCCGGCCGCCCTGTCAGTCTCTCCGCTCCGGAGTACTGAAAAAGAGACGGGCAGCGACAGTCACTGTTCTTTCCAGTGGCTCGGGTTATTGCAGCACAATATGTCACGGGACTTACCACACTATTACATACGTGTATAGAGTTGGGAGATGGGTGTCCTCACTATCTGCTGCAGAGACGTCTTTTCAGCGAGGGTGCAGTTCCCGTGCCAGAGTGTGATGTAGCAGCAGAGGACGCTGTCAGTGGTTCCCTGGTAAAACGATGTGGGAGGAGGGAGACTGGCCTTCTTCAGTTTCCTAAGAAAGTGAAGACGTTGTTGGGCTTTCTTCATGATGGTGGTGGTGTTCAGGTTGCAGGAGAGGTCATCTGATCCGGAGTATGAGTTATGTGTCCTGTGATTAAAAACCATTTAGTCCTTATACAACCGTTGGAGGAGCCTGGTTCGCATTGCTAGCAATAAGTTGGACTTGTGTCCGGTGGATGTTGTCATTGATTTTGTACATAATTTTTATGAACAGAATTTCTAGACGTAGCCAAGTGGCAGAAGGCTTCAACTGTGGTTCTTTTGCCTTCATTGGGTGATTGCTTCCAGCTCGCACTGGAGCGGTTTGCAGAAGGAGAATCAGCACCTCCAAGTCTGAGGCCATGGTCCTCAGCTGGACAAGGGTGGTGTCTCGCTGGTCCAGGAACGCCTCGGTGTTCCCCCAGATAAACTAGAGGAGGTGGCTGGGGGGAGGGAGGTCTGGGCTTCTCTGCGTAGGCTGCTGCCCCTGCGACCCGGCCCCGGATAAGAAGAAGAAATGGATGGATCAGAGAGAAAAAGGTTTCAGGGAATATTGCTAAATGTTCAGAGAGAATGCTGCAACTCTCCTTCCTGGGACAGTAAATCAATATATTGATCACTTAGTAAATGGTTTAGTAACATGGAGTTAGAACGGAGAGACATAACATAACATCACATAATCAACATTTAATTTAACAGTTTCACTCTTTGGTGCAGTGAGTCAGGTTATATTGTTATATATTTATATATTTTGATTAAATTGTTTTTTGATGTTTGTTTTTTGCTGGTCTGAGTTCATTTCTAGAAATAAGAGCTGCTCCATCCACAGTGGGATGGATGCTGTCTCTCCTAAAGACCATTTTTTCCCCCAGAAAGTTTCCCAGTTATCTTTAAAGCCCACGTTGTGTTTTTGGACACCACAGGTCTCTGAGTAACCTCAGCCCCAAGGGTCTGTTACTTCAAAGGGCTGGAGTGGAAGAGCTATTCATACTAATGTAGATAATACTCAGGTTTTACCTTTGCTGTTTCACAGTAAGTTAAAAAAGGGAATGTCCACAATATACTTTTTAATGCAGGAGATTTTTAAAAAGTAATTTAGCGGTAGCAAGGTAAAAACAGGATCAAATATGAATAAAAACGGAGTCAAATCATCTGAATTATACTCACCATGTTTTTCGGAGTATAAGGCACACTTAAAATCCTTTACTTTAATAATAATAAAGTAATAATAATAATAATGGATTGCATTTATATAGCGCTTTTCGAGACCCTCAAAGCGCTTTACAATGCCACTATTCAGTCACTCTCACATTCACACACTGGTGGAGGCAGCTACAGGTGTAGCCACAGCTGCCCTGGGGCAGACTGACAGAAGCCAGGCTGCCATATTGCGCCATCACCAGTTGCGCCTTATGTATGAATTCTAGTTGTGCTCACTGCCCTCGAACTGATTTTATGTGGAACACGGCGCCCAGAAATCTGTCAAAAATGTTTTAGTAGCACTTTGCTAGCTATGAAGCTGCACCGCATGATGGATTGTCGGAGCATTACGGCTACTGTAGTCAGGACCAGCACCTGTTAAGAGATGCTTACAAAGCGGATTTCAAACTCTATCAGTCACACAGTCGAACATGGGAATAGAGCAGCTGCGAGAGAATTCAGCATTGATGAATCAGTGGTACAGAAGTGGAGGAAGCAAGAAGATGACCTGCACCAAGCAAAGAAGATCAAACAGTTTCGGAGGGACCAAAGCGAGATGGCCACAGTTAGAGGACAACATTGAACAGTGGGTTATTGAACAGAGAACACCAGGTAGAAGCGTCTCTACAGTCTGTATTTGACTCAAGGCAACAGCAGTAGCATGTGACATGAAGATCAGTCACTTTCGAGGAGGTCCTTCTTGGGCGTAACAAGAACTACACTCTCGCAGCAACTGCCAAAGGATTACGAAGAAAGGCTGGTCATTTTCTGCACCTACTGCAAGAATAAGATCACTGAAAAGAATATGTGGCCAGAACACATCACCAACATCGACAGTAATTTGCCTTATAGTGCGAAAAATACGGTATCTAGTGACCTTGTTCTGATCTTTGTGAGCAGAAAGAGGACGAGCACACCGGGATCCAAAGGTGCACTTATCAAGTGTGCTGAGCTGATTGGAAATCCAAACCTCTCTCATTCATCATATTGATTAAACTTGATTATACGTTGATCAGTATTAAGAAATTAAGCATAATTAACTATTGTCGAAGCTGTAACACGTGTATGTACACAATATCTACATATTAAAACATTTTCATTACTCAAACTGCATTTCTCATTTAACATGTTAATCATACCTGCAGCTTCATTTATATCTCTAATTAAAAATATATATTCACTATTAGCAAAAGCACATACAGAGAAGCTCTGTTCTAGCACTCTGTATCATTGTAAAGATAAAAGGCTGGACGTTAAGACGTTTTACCGTCTCTCAGATGTAATGAGAGGAAATCGCACCTTTCTCATCAGAGTAAAACTTTAAGAACACTTGACTGTTGCTGCTGATTGGAGCTTTCTGAACTGTTGTGTAAGATTCACTGTGAATAAACGCATTGTCGTTCACATGACGCCATGCATTGGGTCTCTTTGACATCCAGATGAACACACGAAGGTTACACTATGAATATAGAAGTTTTATAAAGGTTCAAGGTTCTTTATTTGTCACATGCATAGTTATACAAGTATAACACACAGTGAAATGTAGCCTGACACGCTCCTCGACATGTGCAAAAAAATTGGGGGGGGGTGTAGGGGAAGAACATTATATATATATATATATATGTAGTATATACATTGGGTGAATGTGCAGTAGTAGCAGCAAGCAGGTGAATTCTGTACATTAATATGAATAGACATCTGACTATTTTACAGGATAGACAATATAAACATATTTAAAATTAAAGGAATTGAAATGTACATTGTGCCTTGGTTTAGTGTCTGGAAGAGTCCTGTCTCAGTCAATTATAGATGATGTGAGAGGGCGGGTGTGTGTGTTTAGGGCACGGATGGCTTGGGGATAGAAGCTCCTCTTGAGTCTCTCTGTCCTTGCCCGGAAGATGCGGAACCTTCTACCAGATTGCAGAAGTTGGAACAGTTTGTTGCCAGGATGGGACGGGTCCTTCAGTATCTGCGCTGCTCTAGTCCGGCATCTCCTGGTGTAGGTGTCCTGAAGCGGGGAGAGAGCAATCCTGCAGCAGCATTCTGCTGTACGGATCACTCTCTGGAGAGCTTTTTGGTCCTTCACACAGCTGTTCCCAAACCACGAGGTTTGCAATTGCATGAGCTACACAGATTGAACCACTGAAAACACATCTGTGCATGGAAACAGGAACAGGCAGTGATACAATACCACTGTGATCTAAAAGCAAGCCACCACCAGGAACAGTAACCTGTCAATCAAATGCAGCTGTGAGACAAATATTGTGATACACAAATTAAGTCTTAGTAGGAATAAAATAAAACATGTTTATTATGTAAATCTTGTTACGGGGAACAACAAACAGATAAAGCAGTTGCATACAAAGTTATTTATTACGTATTATTGACCAGAATGGGTAAAAGCCAAGGAAAAGCCCGGGTTGTGGCTGAGCTAATGGCTGAGAGCCGGACGAGGGGGAGGATGAACTGGCTGGGGGCTTTGATGGGACAGTCTTAGCTTACTAAATATGTCACTATTTTACTACAAAAAGAAGAAAAGGGAGAGAGGACAGAGTCGTGCTGCCACCTTTAAAGTCTACACAACAACTTGAAAACTAAACCACCCTGCTGCACTCTTTACCTTCCCTCACCAGCTTTTAAAAATCATGGCTACCCAATCGGTTAGGTCATGGTGGTCAATAAGACTAGAAAATGCTACACAGAGGTGAGTCCACTGAAGGATTACTCCAAGAGCGCTGAACAAGTATTCACAGGAATGATGTGACGTAGTGTGATGTGTGGGCCCGTTGTGTCAGGTGAGCAGCATCTGAGACAGAATGAGACGTCAGATCATAAAAGGTTTGGTTTTATGGGGTTGCTTTCATTCAGTTCTCCAACCCTCTGACTCACTGTATCGCTGAGCCTGCAGCTCTCAGAGCTTTCTTCTTGTTCTTTCATCCAAATATGACTTAAGTGCTTGTTCATAGTGAATCTGCATAACTGATGGTTTATAAATACAATTAGATTGTTTTTAAAAGAATAATTGAGCAAAATTATTTGTTGTTTGTTTATGCATTTCTCTTGCAGTCATGTCAGAGGCGAGCATGAGCCAGTTTGTCTATATGGTCACAAGATTTTGAGGATGTTGAGCTAAAAAACAATGTTTTGTAACACAACAGTGTTAAAGTAGATTCTTAGTAAAGTGCAGTTACCATTGACTCTAATGTTAATTTGGCTGGTATAAAATATGTTGTGGTGCTGCTGAACTTTAATATAGCCAGTGTTGGGACTAACACGTTATTAAGTAACGCGTTACAGTAACTACGTTATTATTGTGGTAACGAGCACGGTAACTAGTTATTATGCCAAAATCAGGAATGCGTTACTCGTTACTGGGATTCAGATAGACTCGTTACTCGTTACTTCCTGTGGTGGCTATCGCGGAGCTTCCACAGATTCAATAACATTAGCAAGTGGTGGAGGCCAGCAGGTGGATGAACGAAAAGGGAGGCAGGAGGAGGAGAGACCCGAAGCAGCCGCCGGTCCAAGTGTGAACTGAACTTCAGGTAAGAAGTTATGACCTGCAGTCTCTCTGGGTCAGATATAAACCAAGTTTAGGTGGAGTTTATTTTCGTTATTCTGACTTTTTCCGTACTGCGTGCTAGCTAGCATGACGGAGTTTCTATACAGCTGGGTGGTGCTATGAAGTTAATGATGTTGAACTTTATTTTGTTCATAAGTTATTAGAGTTGCCAACCGTCCCGTCTGGTATTCAGAGAAAATATTACGCGTTTCTTATTGAGGTGAAAAGGAACAGTTTGTCCCGTAATTCAGCTACAATGGAAAAGACACAAAGCTGGAGTTACTCTGTGTTTACGCTGCACAGCTGCCTCTTCTTCTCTCATTCTCCCCCCTCCCTCTCCTGTTGCTACTTCAATCATGAAACTGATCAATGATCAGCTGATCGTCTCTCTTGTTTGTTTATCGCTCACTTTGCGCTGAAAGAAGAAACCAGCGGATGTCGCGCTAAACAACAGCAGCACGTTTAAGCTTGATCAGCTGTTGTTAGAATTTATTTAATATTACTTTCTAGTATCAGCTGATGTTTGCTGGAGCCACAGCTGTAAAGCTGCTGGTCATGATGTTGGTTTGGTTATGTGGTGAGAGGGAAACATGAAGATGAAACCAGGAGATGTCCTTACTGGATCATCAGAGCTGTGATGGAGAAACAGGTTTACCTTTTAGGTGACATGGATGAGTTGAAGTTATGAACTGTTTCTGAGAGACAAATAACACCAGGATCCTTTTCTAAGCAGATGACAGCTGGTAACTGTGCAGGGGCGGGTCTAGCAAAGTGTTGCCAGGGGGGCAGGTAGGTCATTAACAGGGAGAGGGGGGCACAAAGAAATACTTTTCTTTCTTATTCTCATTTAAAATGTCTCACTGTTATTAAATAATTATCTGAATCTTACAACAAACGATTGATAGATTGATGCATATATACCATCAGAACAGTGAGCATCACTGTCACAACAGTGTTTATTTTCATTCAAAGGCTTTATGATTTTTCCTATAATGGCGGCCGGTCTCTAGTCAAAATGTCCGGGACGATTTTCTGTCCCAGTCCAGCCCTGTATGCAGCTCATCTGCAGTCTGGTGTTACCTACATCTTCCTATTCAGAAGGCAGAATTTCCGAGTTCTGAGTACAATCAAAGCACCACGACTGCAGTTTTTGTGTTGGATGTAAAAAGCACACATGACACTGTGACGTAGGCTAGAATCATGGCAGCAGTCAATGACGGTCCAGGCGTGGGATTTCTCTCGTGGAAATATGCACATTATCTTTTCCTTTCTATTGGTCGGTGGCACAGTGCACTGTGGCAAGTAAGCAAGCTAGAAGACTGGCAAAGTTATGGAAGCAACACATTAACAAGAGAATTCTGAGTAAAACCAAAGTTACTTTCCCTAGTAACTAGTTACTTTGAAAGTAACGAGTAACTTGAAGTAACTGAGTTACTTTTGAGAGAAGTAACTAGTAATGTAACTAAGTTACTATTTTAAAGTAACTTACCCAACACTGAATATAGCTGACAGCTGCTTCACTGTCCTCAGTGTGATAAATCAGTGTCTATGTCCAGATCTGAAGGGTTTACAGAGTTGATGGACCCTTAGCCACCCGACACAGGCTGAACGAGTTAAAAACAGATACACAGATGTACTCAGAGTCTCAAGGGAGGAACTATTCCCAAAGGACGATCCACTGCACTATGATTGGGATTTGCTGAATTATTAATTGAATTAACTGAGATCATTGTATAGAGAGAGACAGGCTTCAGATATTTGTCATTCATGTGATTCAGTCGACGTTTATGCTTTGCTGAGACTGTAATATTTCCAATATTGCACAGAACGCCCGTCTCACATCTAGCAGAGCTGCTTTTAGCAGTGAGGTTTTTTCCTCTATATTACATTTGGTTGGCACTGTATCAGATTTACAGACTGACTAATACAATAGCCTTTTGATGCTACATTACTCTTACAAGTGACAAGCCAAGCCATCAGCTCATAGGCATGCAACCCACACGGAGGAGAGCACATTTATCTCTCCCTCAGCTGATCTTTGCCTGTGACTGAAAAATGTGTCGCATTTGCATATGTTCAGCTCAGTATGATCCATTATTAAACCTCAGGTGAAACGACCTGGCTTTAATAAGTGATAAACCCCAATGCTTGTCATTTAAATTCATCATGTGAAGAAAAAAGACGTCAAACTCAGATATCAAAATGTCACTCAGCTTCACTGTTTGTCTTTTAATAAAGCTCTTACACACATATGAAAACACACATATATGCAGCAGCTGCTCGTTGTGTTGTATTGTGTGCCACTGCCATCTAGTGACGGAGTCAAAGCTCACTGGTTTGTTTTTGTGTCAGGTCTGAATTAAATGACACGTGTACAGAGCTACACACACATACCATCACAGAGAAAGCAAACAGAAGTGCACTTGATTGGAATCAGTGTAAGAAGGATATGAAGCTAACAACCTCCAGTCTTGATTCAGGAATCAGCGATCATGTGGTCCTGAGATTAAAGGAAGAGGATCAGTTGCAAAGGTCGGTGCTGCAGCATTGGGCGATCGCACCAGGTGTTGTGATGTAGCTCTGACACAACGCCATGTTCATGCACTGACGGAACGAAGCGCCTAGAATAATGAAACAGAGTGTACGCTTAAAGTGAGCGTGTGAACATACTTACTGAGCAGGCATAACTTCACACATGATTTAAATGGCCTGGTAAATGGCCTGTATTTATATAGCGCTTTACTCGTCCCTAAGGACCCCAAAGCGCTTTACATATCCAGTCATCCACCCATTCACACACTGGTGATGGCAGCTACATTGTAGCCACAGCCACCCTGGGGCGCACTGACAGAGGCGAGGCTGCCGGACACTGGCGCCACCGGGCCCTCTGACCACCACCAGTAGGCAACGGGTGAAGTGTCTCGCCCAAGGACACAACGACCAAGACTGTCCAACCGGGGCTCGAACCGGCAACCTTCCAATTACAAGGCAAACTCCCAACTCTTGAGCCACGATCGCCCCGTTTTAGAGATTCATTCAATCTGTCTCAACACATTTCTTTTTTTGGTATCATTCCTTACCTTTAGTAGTATTTAAAACCCTCAAATACACATACAGCTGGGTGATCCTGGGTCTGTGCTGCAGATTTGAGTTCATTATGGTTTTGTGTTTTGCATTTAGCAGGTTTTCATATTCTAATTTCCTAATGCATCTGAGTCATTAGATCATTTGTTATTTCAAGTTCCTGGTTTTTGTTGTGTTACATTTAGTTTCTGGTCTGTATCTTGTCATCACCGCCTCTTGTTGTAGTATGCTTTGATTCCCTGCTCATATTCCTGTCTGTCTGGTTTCCCTGTGTCTAGTTCACATATCTCAGTCTAGGTCTCAATGTTTTATTTTGATACACCAGCCTCATGCGTATGATGTTCAGTTTTGCTTTCCTTGTCTCATGTGTTCCCACGTTGCTGCAGATCTGCTCGTCTTTGCCACCATGGCCAGTCCACACCTCACCTGTCTCTTTGCTGGCAGAAAGAGGAACCTGCCCCCGCTGCACCCTCAGTTTCCTTTGGTTCCCTCATCAAGGAGGAACCGGCACTCCCAACACCGTCAGAGCCTACAGCTCCACCTGGGTTTGACCTCAGAGCAGCCAAACGCTCCTCCGGGTGAATTAGAAGAACCTTTTCTCTTGTGCTTTCTCCGAGCCAGAGAAAATTAAAACAGGGGCTTTAAATTTGACTGAGTTGTTTGTTCCTGAGTCTGTAGGTTTGTCTTTTTTAATGAATCATGTGATGTTCAGCGAGCAGGAGCTGAGTCTGTATTTTGTGCTTTCAGTGTTGACCAAAGCAGAAGTTTCTTGTTTGTTTCTGAGACATTTGTTCCAAGCTTTTACAGTTTGAGGTCTGACCTCAGTGTGGCTAAGATGGCACAATCAAAGAAGTGAAAAAGTGTTTTCAACCTCAAAGCCAGCAAAAAGTAAGACTGAGGTTTTTGTTCCTGAGACTGTCGACATGGACAAAGTGCGTTCCAGAACCAGCTGAAAATAAAGGAGCAGATTTCTGTGCAATTAACGAAGCACTGTGTGTTTCTGAGACAACTATAAACAACATACTGCTCCTGAGCTGGTCGATAATGACAGATGCCAGCCTCTTATTGCTTTTCCCAGCCGGCCAGTATTGATAAGTGTGTGTTTTCTGCTTCTGAATCCTCGGCACTGCTAAGTGCAGTTTGCTTTGCGTCTGAGTCGACTATCTGAGGACTTTGAACTTAAACACAGATAAACCAAGCTGGTTTTCTCTAACACTGTCAGCATTTCTGAGCTCGATGATTCAGGGATGCTTGGTTATACTTGGTTATTCCTCTGTTATGATTCAGTGTTATGGATATTTGTGTTTCTTTGTCACACCAGACACACCATAGTTTGTGTCCTGTGTTATTGCTGCTATGTGAGTCCCAGGTGGAGGCTGACCATTGGTGGAGGACTGGCAGAGGCCGGCTATAAATGAGGACCCTTCTCAACCGGCACGCTCCGCCTACTTCCTGTTCCCAACGAACTGTGCATGTGGCTGTGTGTGGATCTGTATTCTGGAAGCTTTTGCTGTGTTGTAAGTAGTTTGTTGTAAATAGATGGTAGCTGTTTTGGTTGGTCTTCCTTGAGAGCAGGGAGTGTGGGGGCATTTTCCTCTTTTTATTGTCCTTGTGTTGCACGCCGGTTTCCCCTGGGCTGGGGTGTAACACCTCTGACTGATGTTTGTCTTCCAAAGCTGGCAGCCGTGAGTCAGCTATGAGCCCTGCTCAGCCCCAGTCGTTGAGCATCCTCCCAATCTGCAGGTTCTCACGCTGCCACCTGTGGACTCCACACAGCTGCCACCGGCTTCCATATTGCCTTCAGCATCTGGGACAGAGCCTGGACCGGCTTCCCCAGCGCCAGTGTGTGCGCCCAAGCCGGGGGTCCCCGCATCGCCTTCACCCAAGTCTGATCCTGCCCCGTCTGGTCTTTAGGCAGCCTGGAGATAAACTATCTGAGCCTACAGCCTCCCAGCCGGGCTTCCACAGCTTCCCTGTTTCTAGTCTCAGCTCCCCAACATTGGACACTTTTAAAACCCGTTTGAAACCCTACTTTTATTCCTTGGCTTTTAAATCAAAATGAGTTTATTGCTTTTATTTATCTTATTTCTCACTCAAATCTTCTAATTTTCTGATTCTTTTTCTAAGCTCTTATCATATCCCTATGTTTTTTTTTCTTTAAATTATCTTGATTGTACAGCACCTTGGTCAACGGTTGTTGTTTTAAATGTGCTATATAAATAAATTGGACTTTGACTAGATTAAACATCTAAGTCTACGTCTAGTTTGTCACCTTACAGTAAAGGTTGTTCCCAGTCACTTTAAGTTGCTCCGAGTGATCAGTATTATGGTGACAATCTTCTATTCTGGGAGGGATCTTTTTTTAATTGACTTTTTTTATTCCTTGTATGATCATTTTTCATAATTAAACAATAAGAACAAGAAGTCTGATGTCTTGTATTTATTATGTATGTATAGTTTGAAATACACTACTTTGTATTTAAATTTCAAACACATTTCGTTTTTGTACAAAGTCTCGATATCGGATCAGTATCGCTGATACCAGCCTGAAGTTTACAGCTATGGAAAGGAAATCCGTGGCATCGCTATTGGAAAGGAAACTTCTTCAAGCTGGCAAAAATATTGTGATGCTACCATAGGGTACTTACTGACGCTTTGAAATATAACATCAGCACAGGCATTTTGTCCTGCCGGACAGGTCTGGATGCTTGTAGGAGTACAGAGGTCACTCTGCCATGAGAAACAAAAGTTACACCTCAGTGCCTCTCCTGGAAACCACACACACACACACATATTAAAATAATGCAGATATAAGAGATCATTCTGAGCACTTATTGACGTCTTTTTTGTCATTCTTCTTGAATTCTTGAATTGATAAACAAATGGTATGAAAAAGAATAAAGAAACATACCCTGATACAAAGTCAGGAAGAAAAGAATGACACCCAGTGCAGCTCTCATGTTTTGGTCTGGAAGTTAAAGAAAACAAAAGTATGTTTACACCGTGTTTCAAATTATTATGCAAATTGTGTTTAAGTGTCATAAAGATTAAATAAGCTGTTCTTCGATAAAAACCATGGATGGGAGTGTGTCTCAGGACTCTGTGTTTCACTGAAATCAACCTCGGACCCCTGTGATCGTTAGTTTGCCAGCTGAGCCCAATTAAAGGAAAAACTACTAAAGGAGGATGTTCCACATTATTAAGCAGGCCTCCATTTTCAAGAAACAGAGGAATGAAAAAGGATCTCTGCTGCTGAAAAGTGTGAAATAGTTGAATGCCTTGGACACGTAACGAGATATTTCACAAATATTTCAGCGTGATCACCATCATGTTAAGAGATTTGTGAGTCAGAGCACACATGGGTCCGTGCAGGTAAAGGCACAATGATGAAGGTTTCAGACAAATGCATCAGATTAAGAGAGCAGCTGCTAAAAGGCCATCACAAAGCAGCAAACACATGTTTGAAGCTGCTGGTGCCTCTGGAGCCCTGCGAACATCAAGCTGTAGGATCCTCCAGAGACCTGCAGCTGTGCATAAACCACCTCCAACCAATGCTCACAAGCAGAAACGCTGCAGTGGGCCCAGAACTACAAGAAGACTCGTTTTCAAACGGTCTTGGTCACTGATGAGTGCAGCGCAGCCCTGGATGGTCCAGATGGATGCAGAGGTGGACGGCCACCGTGTCCCAACAAGGCTGCATCGTCAGCGAGGAGGTGGAGTCATGTTTGAGCTGGAATCACAGGGAGAGAGCTGGTCGGCCCCTTTAGGGTCCCTGAAGGAGTGAAAATGACCTCTGCAGAGGATGTGGAGTTTCTGACTGACCACTTTCTTCCATGGTAGAAAGAGAAGAACTGTGCCTTCTGCAACACAACCATCTTCATGCAACACAATGCACCACCTCATGCTACAAGGAACACCTCTGCATCATTGGCTGCTGTCGGCATAAAGGGAGAGAAACTCATGGTGTGGTCCCCATTCCTCCCTGACTTCAATCCTATTGGGAACCTTTGGAACATCCTCAAGCAAACAAATATGAGGGTGGGAGGCCGTTCACATCCAAACAGCAGCTCCGGGAGGCTATTCTGACATCCTGCAAACACATTCAAGCAGAAACTTTCCAAAAACTTCCAAGAATTGTAGAACTGCTATCAATCATCTGGGACTCTCCTCAGCTCTTTCTGGGACAGTGGCGCAGCTGCCCCTCTGTTGGTCTTCCTTGGTCTCTTGTGTTCTGGGGGCAAACTGGATGATTGAGGATGTATCAAGAGTAATTAGCAGTTTCTCAAGGTAACTTTTTGCACACTGTCCAGTCCAGCGAAGTTAATTAAGTTTTTATTTATAAACAATTATAAGGATAAGTAATGATTTCAAATTCAGTACTATATATATCTATATATATATATTTATATAGATATAGATATATATGTCCCACTAAAAACGGCTGTTTTTATTTTGATTAATTTGTTGCCCAATGAGCAGTCATTTTGAAATGACTGATCGTTTGTCAGTGACATACAAACACAAACCAAATATGCCACTAACTGCACTCTGCAAAATCCCTTTGTTCACTTTAAAGCATCCGCATTATTTAAGCCTTTATGTGTCAGTGTTGTTTGCAGCACTTTGAAGACCTTTCCATATCAGCATGTCAGATATGAGCAAACCTCCCTAGTTATGAACAAAATGGAATCTACTTTACAAATAGGGATGGGTACCGGTGTCCGGTGCCATCATGACATAAACGGTAGTAACCAGACCGAAAAGCAGCGCACATTTCGGTGCTTTATTTCGGTGCTTTTTTTTCCTGAGCTGTGATACACTTCTAGCCAATCATTTTACGTTTCCGAGGATAGTAGGCGGGGCCAGGTACGTACGTTCTTTTAGAGCAGAGCTACAGATTAAAAATGCCCAAGGCGAAGCGGTCAAAAGTCTGGCTGTACTTCACAGCAAAAGATGCAAACTCAGCAGCAACAAGTGCTTTAAGCTGATACTGTGATACTGTCAAAGGAGGTAACACCTCAAATCCGATGAAACACCTGGCGACGCATAGCGTTTTTTTTAAAAGAAAAAGAGGAAAACAGCTAAACATGAGAGGTTTTTGGACAAAGTTTGTGTTTTTCCCATTGATTAAGCACTGCTTCCAGCCAAGAGTGATGCCATATATGCCCCATAGCTGCAGAAAAGGCTAACATTGTTATCTTTTCACAAAAACCAGCTGAACATGAGAGGTTTTTGGACCAATTTTGTGTTCTCCATTCTTTAAGCACCGGTTTGAGCACCGTTTGAGCACCGTTTGAGCACCGGCACCGTTTCAAAAGTACCGATTTGGCACCGGTATCAGATAAAACCTAAACGATACCCATCCCTATTTACAAAGTTTGCAGATTTAATTTACTTGTGAGTTGTTACCTTGTGCTTAGATCGTCAGCTCCCAATCTGTGTCCTGTATCTTGGAAGGAGGTGTTGGCTTTACAGTGGGTGCTGTCTTTTATAACCATTGCACAATCAGCCAAAGGAGACGATGTATTGTGGAATAGGTTTTGGTGGGGATATCATGTGACTGAGGCTTGTTGAAAATTGTTGTTTCACATGAAATCCCCACCAAAATAAGGAAGTAACAGTGTGTTACTTCCTTATTTTGGTGGGGATTTCATGTGACTGAGGCTTGTTGAAAATTGTTGTTTCACATGAAATCCCCACCAAAAGTAAGTAACACTGTATATATATATATATATATATATATATATTAGGGGTGCAACGATACTCGTATCGATATTGAACTGTTCGATACAGTGCTTTCGGTTCAGTACGCATATGTATCGAACAATACAAATTTTTTAATTTATGTTATCAACTTTCCTTCTGACGATGCTGTCTGTGTTGAGCGCTCAGTGGATCTGCGCTCGACAGTGCAGCCTAGGTGGAGTAGTCGAACGCAGATTCACTGAGCGCAGGGCAAGCTAGCCAGACAGAAGTTAAGCTCTCCTTCCAACATGGCAAATTGAACCTCCCCCACTCTCATTCAGATCTGGCGTTTGGAACTATTTTGGTCTTCATGTGACGTATGACCCTGAAGGTAAGCGCGTCATGGACTAAAGTAAAACAGTGTGTCGGATGTGCCACGCAATGCTCAATTACATGGGTGGGAACTAGTGTGTTAGTGCAGTTAGCTCGTTAACGTGTTGACGCCGTCCAGCCCCACGCACGGGGCGATCGGCGGTAGCTCGTTAACGGAGATTTGCCATGTTGTGGTGTTAACGTCATTTCAGATTAACGCTGACAGCACTAGTGGGAACACAACGAATATGACTGCACATTTACACCGACATCATCCTAGTGCAAAGACAAGTGGAAGCAGACAAAAACAAGCAAGCATGCTACTAACTTTAGCCGAGTCATTTAGACAGCCGTTAGCACAGGATTCTCCTTATGGGGACCTGATATGTTTAATATGCTGCTGAGAATATAGCCCAGAAGAAGCGTATAGTAGAGCTTTTATTTTGAAAGAGCCATTTCTCTGTAATAAACTCTCTTTTCCAAAGATGAGTGATTCCTCCAGCAGATAGATTTATTATTTTATTACTTTTTTGTTTTTGCAACATTAAATTAAAAAACTGTACTTTTGAGTTAAAATATATATTTATAATTTTAATAAATGACAAATTAAAAAAGGCATGAACATTTTTTTTGTATTGAAAAAATATCGAACCGTGACACCAAAGTATCGAACCGAACCGTGAATTTTGTGTATCGTTGCACCCCTAATATATATATATATATTACGTGAAGTACCCTCAGAAGGTCTGCTAGATGATGTTAATGCAGCACTACGGGCAACACCTACAACCACGATTACCGACACTAACAAGCTGATCTACAATACGGCAGCAGTGATCAGTGAGATGCTTGGCTACAAGTTGAACAGCCACAAGGGGCAGTACCCTCCATGGAGAAGGAGGCTAGAGGGCAAGATCAAAGTAGCACGGAGGGAGGTTAGCCAACTAACGGAGTTGCAGCAAGGTGTGACAAAGAAGGTGCATAAGAAATACAGCAAGCTGTCCATACCTGAGGCCTTGGAAACTGCCAAGCAAAGACTCACAGCCTTGGCCAGCCGCTTGAGGAGGTACACCAGAGAGATAGAAGGCAGGAGAATAAACCAGCTGTTCTCCACAGAACCAGCAAAGGTGTACTCTCAGTGGCAAGGGAACAATAAGAGAACAGCACCACCAAGGCTGGAGACGGAGCAATACTGGAAGAGCATATGGGAGAAGGACGCAACCCATAACGGCAATGCTCAGTGGCTAGAGGATCTGAGGGCAGACCACAGCGACCTCCCTGAACAGGGTCCAGTAACCATCACAGTGGCAGATATCCAAGAAAGGGTCTCCAGTATGAAGAGTTGGACAGCACCAGGGCCCGACATGGTTCACGCCTACTGGCTGAAGAAGCTGACTGCACTCCACGAGCGTCTGGCAGCACAAATGAACCAGCTGCTAGTTAACGAGAGACACCCGGAATGGCTAACCGAAGGCCGGACGGTCCTGATCCCCAAGGACCCCAAGAAGGGACCGGTCCCCTCCAAGTACCGACCAATAACCTGCCTCAGTACTACATGGAAGCTCCTGTCAGGCATCATATCGGCTAAGATGAACAGGCAAATGGGTCAATACATGAGTGGGGCACAGAAAGGGATTGGCAAGAATACCAGAGGCACAAAACACCAGCTACTGGTAGACAGAACAATCAGCCGAGACTGCAAGACCAGACTGACCAACGTGTGCACTGCCTGGATTGATTACAAGAAGGCCTATGACTCAATGCCCCACAGCTGGATACTGGAATGCTTAGAACTGTATGCAACAATTCTATACAATTGTATTGTATAGAATTGTATAGATCAATGGGACCCTAAGAGCCTTCATCAGGAACTCAATGGGGATGTGGCGTACAACACTAGAGGCCAACTCCAAGCCCATAGCACAAGTCACCATCAAGTGCGGGATCTACCAAGGAGATGCTCTGTCCCCACTGCTGTTCTGCATAGGCCTGAACCCCCTCAGTGAGATCATTAACAAGACTGGCTACGGATACCGACTACGGAACGGAGCAGTTGTCAGCCACCTCCTGTACATGGACGACATCAAGCTGTATGCCAAGAGTGAACGAGACATCGATTCACTGATCCACACTACCAGGCTATACAGCAATGACATTGGAATGTCGTTCGGACTGGAGAAGTGTAGTCGGATGGTAACAAAGAGAGGGAAGGTAGTCAGAACTGAGGGGATTGAACTACCAGAAGGCAACATTGCAGACATAGAGGACAGTTACAAGTACCTGGGGATCCTGCAGGCAAATGGGAACCATGAAGAGGCCGCTAGAAAAGCTGCAACCACCAAGTACCTGCAGGGGGTCAGGCAGGTCCTGAGGAGTCAGCTGAATGGTAAGAACAAGATCCTGGCCATCAACACCTGTGCCCTGCCCGTGATCAGGTACCCTGCTGGGGTAATAGGCTGGCCAAAGGAGGAGATAGAAGCCACTGACATCAAGACAAGAAAGCTCCTTACCATGCATGGAGAGTTTCACCCCAAGTCCAGCACCCTGAGGCTGTACGCTAAGCGGAAGGAAGGGGGCCGGGGACTGGTGAGTGTCAGCACCACAGTCCAGGATGAGACAACGAACATCCAAGAATACATTGGGAAGATGGCCCCAACTGACCGAGTGCTCAGTGAATACCTCAGGCAGCAGAAACCCAAGAAAGAGGGAGACGAGGAACCATCATGGAAGGACAAGCCCCTGCACGGTATGTACCACCGGCAGATAGAGGAGGTGGCTGATATCCAGAAATCCTACCAGTGGCTGGACAAAGCTGGACTGAAAGACAGCACAGAGGCACTAATCATGGCAGCACAAGAACAAGCTCTGAGTACAAGATCCATAGAGGCTGGGGTCTATCACACCAGGCAAGACCCCAGGTGCAGGCTGTGTAAAGATGCCCCAGAGACAATCCAGCACATAACAGCAGGGTGCAAGATGCTAGCAGGCAAGGCATACATGGAACGCCATAACCAAGTGGCCGGCATAGTGTACAGGAACATCTGTGCGGAGTATAACCTGGAAGTCCCGAGGTCAAAATGGGAGATGCCCCCAAGGGTGGTGGAGAATGACCGAGCTAAGATCCTGTGGGACTTCCAGATACAGACGGACAAAATGGTGGTGGCTAACCAACCGGACATAGTGGTGGTAGACAAACAGAAGAAGACGGCCGTAGTGATCGATGTAGCGGTTCCCAATGACAGCAATATCAGGAAGAAGGAACACGAGAAGCTGGAGAAATACCAAGGGCTCAGAGAAGAGCTCGAGAGGATGTGGAGGGTGAAGGTAACGGTGGTCCCCGTGGTAATCGGAGCACTAGGTGCGGTGACTCCCAAGCTAGGCGAGTGGCTCCAGCAGATCCCGGGAACAACATCGGAGATCTCTGTCCAGAAGAGCGCAGTCCTGGGAACAGCTAAGATACTGCACAGGACCATCAAACTCCCAGGCCTCTGGTAGAGGACCCGAGCTTGAAGGATAAACCGCCCGCAGGGGCGTGCTGGGTGTTCTTTTTTTTTATATATGTATATATACATATATACAGTGTTACTTACTTTTGGTGGGAATTTCATGTGCTTGTTGAAAATTTTCGCTTCACATGAAACATGAAATCCCCACCAAAAGTAAGTAACACTGTGTACATATATATATATATATATATATATATATATATATATATATATATGTATATATATATATATATATATATATATATATATATATTAGGGGTGCAACGATATTCGTATCGATATTGAACCGTTCGATACAGTGCTTTCAGTTCGGTACGCATATGTATCGAACAATACAACATTTGTAATTTATTTTATAAATTTTCCTTCTGACGATGCTGTCTGTGTTGAGCGCTCAGTGAATCTGTGTTCGACTACTCCGCCTAGGCTGCACTGTCCAGCGCAGATCCACTGAGCGCTCAACACAGACAGCATAGTCAGAAGGAAGAGCGCAGGGCAAGCTAGCGAGACAGAAGTTAAGCTCTCCTTGCAACAGGCAAATTGAACCTCCCCCACCCTCATTCAGATCTGGCGTTTGGAACTATTTTGGTTTTCATGTGACGTATGACCCTGAAGGTAAGCGAGTCATGGACTAAAGTAAAACAGTATGTTGGATGTGCCATGCAATGCTCAATTACATTGGTGTGAACTAGTGTGTTAGCGCAGTTAGCTCGTTAACATGTTGGCCGTCTAGCCCCATGCACGGGGCGATCGGCGGTAGCTCGTTAACGGAGATTTTCCGTGTTGTGGCGTTAAGGTCATTTCAACGAGATTAACCTGAAAGCACTAGTGGGAACACAACGAATATGACTGCACATTTACACCGACATCATCCTAGTGCAAAGACAAGTGGAAGCAGACAAAAAAAAGCAAGCATGCTACTAACTTTAGCCGAGTCATTTAGACAGCTGTTAGCACATGATTCTCCTTATGCTGCTGAGAATATAGCCCAGAAGAAGCGGATAGTATAGCTTTTATTTTGGAAAGAGACATTTCTCTATAATAAACTCTCTTTTCCAAAGATGAGTGATTCCTCAATCAGATACAGGGCTCGCAATATCGCTAGCCCGACGTCCCGGAGCTAGCGATTTTTTCAGTCGGGCTACCAAATTCTATCTCTTCCCTGCCCGTCGGGCTATTGTAGGAAGGAAAAATATATGTCAATGCTTTTGCATTCTTTCAGAAATGTAGCTGGGTAATTATGTCATTGGCATCGGTGAGCCACTGTCAATATGTGACATATTGAAGTCGCGTTTGAATTTGCGCTTGTTTTTTTGCTTTCACTTTGCAATCGTGTGAACTGTGTATAGAGAGCGACAGCACTGATCTGTGAGTGATGATAATTTGCGCACCAATTCCTCTGACATCGTCTTATTAATCGTTAGCTTACTACGCAAACATGACAAGTGAAATCTCCCGCAGCAAGCTTAAACATGTGAGAGGTTGATCGCGCAGAGAATCGCTCAGCTTATGTGAGTCCGTGTGTAAAAGCAGCAGGATATATATTTTAGTTCTGCTGAGCCAAATAAGACAGGTCAGGGTGAAGAAGTGACAGCCAAAGAAAAGCTTACCACAAAACGGAGAAGTTATGACAAATCAGACTATAAGGCAAAAAGAAAGTGCAGCTTTATGGTTTCATGGACAAAATAATTTCTGTGGCTGCGATATGACGAGCTAAATAACCAGGGCTGCACATAAGTGGTCCGCAGGTGTGCATTCGCTGTCAAAATAAAAAACACGCACAAGGGTTAGGGTTAAATTTAAAAACTGTACTTTTGAGTTAAAATATATATTTATAATTTTAATAAATGACAAATTAAAAAGGCATGAACATTTTTTTGTATCGAAAAAATATCGAACCGTGACACCAAAGTATCGAACCGAACCCAACCGTGAATTTTGTGTATCGTTGCACCCCTAATATATATATATATACGGTGCAGAAGTATTATAGTATTAGTATTATTGCTTGTATTGTTTCACTGTAAATAAAACCACTGTAGTTTGCCCTGAAGAGCACTGCACTTGGGTTCGCTTTCTTCCTACCTCTCCTTGACAGAAAGCTTCACGTTGGTTTGGTTTGATCTGGTTGTTGTTGTGCTTGAAGACAGAGCAATGACCCAGACCTAGATTTATTTCTGATTACTAGATATTTTCTTTTAAAATCCTTTTTTCTTCATGACTCCTTCCACCTTGATGAGAGTCGCAGTTCCAGAACATTAAAAAAAACATTTACACAGCTTAATATCATTGTGTTGTACTGTGGGGTGGCATTTTTTGTTTCTTACACCTCTTACACCCATCTTTGTCCAAACAGCTATACAGCCAAAGAGATCGTGTTCAGTATTGGTCAAGTTACTTGAAAATAGTAATTAGTTACTAATTACTGATTACTTCTTCAAGAAAGTAATCCCATTACTTTACTGATTATTTGGTTTGAAAAGTAATTAGTTACTTTATTACTTACTGTAATAATGTGAATTATTGTTTACAGTATGAGTTGTGTTCCACAGTGCTGTGTTACTACACGAGTGTTTTAGTGTGACACAAGGAATGACTGTGTGGGCCGAAACGTTAGGCTGTATGTTGTGCATGGCAGGAGACTCAATCTGAGTCACATGACATGTTAATAAATCTTACTACCCCGTTGGGTAGGAAATAGATATTCTGTAGTCTGAATGGGACCAGAATATAACATGGTGGCAGTGGAGTAAGCTGCACGGACGGATTGAACCTCCCAGAGATGTCTTAAAATGGCGCCGGTGAGGTCGGCTGCCGTGCTGGATGCTCTGCCCCAACTTCTCCACTTTTTGCAGTTTTTCGTCACTTATATCTGTGATAATCTTACATGGACATCATGCAAAACACACAAATCCGCTACAGTAGAGACACTTTGGTTTCTATTGGTCTACAATACACGAACATTTCACCATGTTTAACTCCGGACCCAACCTGGCCTACGAGAGATCCTACGAGAGAACAAAGGATGCGACCCTAAGCGACGGCCTCGAGGTAAAAGAGCCGGCATCAGGAACAGGAACAGGAAAACAAGTCTCCACCTCCATCTCACTCAGCACTGAGTCTTGAAACTGGACAGCATCGTTACTTCAGAGCACCCAACAGCCAAGGAGTGGAACGTGGATCAGATAAAAGCAGAATATGCCGAAGTCTTCACAGGAAATGGCTGTTTGGAGGGAGAGTTCAGGCTCGGATGAAACTGTGAAACTAGTGTAGTTACCAAAACGACGTGTGCCTACTACAATGATGAACCCGTTAAAGAGGGAGCTTCAGGATCTTCAGCGCAGGGGGATCATCAGACCAGTAGAAGGCAGCAAGTTAAGCTACCAACATTGGCTATATAATAAAACAGTACTTTTTAAAAACATGATGCACAACCTCAATACGTTATAAAGGAATAGAGCTTTCAGCCCAATTCTGCATTATCTATCATATAAAATTGAATCAAATGAAAACGTCTCTTATTAAAAATTGTTTTATTACTTTTAATCTTTTAACTTTATTGCATCAGGCAAAAATTAAATTATATGCAACAGTCTTTGACTTAAAGAAATCTGTTTAACATTTAAATCTTGTTGTTGAATTGTGCTATACAAATAAACTTGCCTTGCCTTGCCTATTTTCTAACCAGCATATAAAATAAAACATTTTTTTCTGTTTACACTCACTCTTTCAAATAAAAGCAAGTAAAACACAGTAAAAAATAAATAAAACAAAATCACGTTTTAGTAACGCAGTAATGCAGCATGCTTATGGGAAAGTATCAGTAATCTGGAAAGTAGTAGTCAGATTACACTAACGTGTTACTGTCCATCTCTGATCGTGCTGCATCTCATCTGACAAAAGGGCACAGTCAAGTACACACAAGGGAGGCTGGCCTCAACAATGTGTGTGGGAGAAGAGTTCAGCTAACTGCTCTGCACTGTGTTGGCACGTGCTAATGAAGTGCAAGAACAGTGAATCTGTAACTTCCTTAAACTGTTGTACAGCACCTTCAGAAAGACGTCTACTTTAATGAAATTTGTTCCTCAATGCTGTTTAATTCATTTTTGTAAATTATGCTATTAAGAAAAAATTGAACAAACTAGTGTTTTCAGGGAAGTAGGCTTAAATTTTCCATTTCTATGCCATGTGTCAAGCGATGGGTTGGATCATTTACATTTTGAGAGGAGTGAGTTGAGGTAAATAATGAATGAAATGCAGTGCAGAAGTTGTTGATTTAAGCATCTACAAAATGTTTAAATCATCCACTATAATTATTTTATTAATTTAGCATGAAATTAAAAAGTTTGTGAGAGCAAATTAAAACTAGCACGTTAGAGTCAAGCGGACAATTGAGATATCAGCAAATTAAACAGTTTTTTGAGTTTTCCAGTTTCCAGTGTACAAGGCTAAGAGTCAGGCTTTCTAATGAATGAAAAATGTCTGCGTTTTCAGTTGATTAATGGGGTTGGGGATGAGATTTTAGGGCGATTCAATTCCATTTTATTTATATAGCGCCAAATCACAACAGCAGTCGCCTCAAAGCGCTTTATATTGCACAGTCGATCGTACAATAATAGATAGGATGACAGGAGGCAAGAAGCTACTAAGTATGTAACACTGCAACCCACTTTCCTTGGAGGTGGTCACGGCCCACCCTTGAGGCTTATTGCACCACTTTATACTAATCCACATGCAGTTAACTATTCAATAAGAAGAAGACAATAGGACATACATAAATATGATTAAATAATGTGTCAAAGCTTTACATCTTAAAAGAGACCCCAGAACAAACAAAAATGAGATGCTGAAATAATTCGTGTTGGCAAATCTGGTTTTTCAAAAACAACAAAGAACAAAAGTGTTTCCTAGATTTCAAGTACTCGGGAAGTGTATTCCATTAACTGGTAGCTTTAAGTGAAAATGCAGATCGAGAGGAAGCAGAGCTTAAAATGATCTCTTAAAGCTTGTTTGTAAAGAGATTTGATAGATTTCAGTGTTGAGACCAACATGAGGTGTAATAAGTTGCAGTATATGAGAAAATATAATAGCATTCAAGTATACACTTGTGGTCTCTCTCATAAGTGAATCATGAATTTTTCACAAGGTATATTTAAGTGTATTGCCCATCACATGCACTTCTTGAAGCAGAGTGTGGGATCGTCGATGACGATGGCGACGTGCCTGTCGTCGAGCAGAGAGGGGATGGAAAAAAGATAGGCTCCATGTTTCCTTTGACATTCTATGTCGAAGTCGCACAGCATATCAAAAATCTGTTCAGATGGCTAAAGCGGCCTTCTTATCGGACATCATTGTGACCAATGGTCACAATCCTCGAGTTTTATTTAAAATCTTTAATTCAGTCGTCAACCCTCGGTCAGATGTGCTGAGGGAGGCCTCCACAGCTCTCTGTGAGCGATTTTTGAATTATTTCACAGATAAAATTGCATCATTAAAGGCCCTGCATTTACCGGCGGTTAGCCAAGTTCCAACTTTAAGATGCTCTTCGGCCTTTTACCAGTTTGAACCTATCTACTCTTAACACTAAAGGAAATAATAGATCAGTTGAGAAGCTCAAACTCTTTACATGACATTCTTCCATCTCGTATTATTAAGGATGGCGTTGATGTAATCGGGCCTTGCATTCTATCTCTAATAAACTCATCATTGCTATCGTGTCACGTTCGGACTGCTTTTAAACATGCGGTTGTGGAACCTGTCATTAAGAAAAGTGGCCTTGACCACAAAGACTTTGCAAATTATAGGCCGATCTCTAAATGACCTTTTATGGCAAACAAGTCGTTCTTCAGCAATTAGAGGCCTATCTAGATGCTAATCACATTAGCGACAGATTTCAGTCTGGGTCTAAACCACATCATCATGTCATAGTACAGAAACTGCTCTGCTGAGAGATTTTAATGACCTTCTTTTAATTGTGGATTCAGGGAGCCCTGTGGTCTTGGTTTTACTGGATTTGTCTTCTGCCTTTGATGTAGTGGACCACAGCATTCTGCTAACAAGACTGGAATATTTAGTAGGCATTAAAGGGAACGCCCTTGAATGGTTTAAATCGTATCAAAAGTTCCCTTTCTGTTACGATGGGGAGCTACTCTTCCTCTGTTACCCCTTTTCATTGTGGTGTGCCCCAGGGCTCTGTTCTTGGCCCTATGTTGTTCTCATTGTACATGTTACCCTTGGGCTCTATATTTGACAAAAATAAAATTTCTTTTCATCTTTATGCTGATGATATTCAAATCTATTTTCGTCTGACAGACGATACCCCATCTTCACTATGCTGCTTTCTTGATTGTATGAGGAAGGTTAAAGGCTGGCTATCCAGTAACTCCCTTTTGTTAAATGAAAAGAAAACAGAAATTATTATCTTTCATAGCCACATCCCTCGGGGACAATTAACCGATATATTTGGGCCCTTTGCTACCTCCCTCTCTGATACAGTACGTAACTTGGGTGTCCTTTTGGACAGTTCCTTCAAACTTGATAAACAAGTGTCCTCTGTAGTATAGTCTAGCTTTTACCAACTACGACAAATCTCTAAAGCTAAGCATTACATACCGCGAACGGATCTTGAAAAACTTATACATGCATTTGTTACCTCAAGATTAGACTACTGCAACTCCTTTTACCTGGGCCTCCAATCTGCCCTTCTTCATAAACTACAACTTGCCCAAAATGCAGCGGCACACCTTTTAACTGGTACTACAAGGTTTGATTCTATTACCCCGATCCTGGCTGCCAATCAAATATCAGATTGATTTTAAGATTTTATTGTTTACATTCAAAAGCCACTCAGCCTGTATACTCCTAGTTGAGCACTTCAGTCATCGAGTCAAATGCTCTTGGTGCAACCTCGGTCCCGGCTGAAAACCAGACGTGATCGTGCTTTTGTCATTGCTGCACCGAACATCTGGAACAGTCTTCCAGCTGATATTTGCGCAATGATTAGTTAGTGATTTATCGGATGTACACTTTGTACTTTTATTGCGTTTGTATGTCATTCTATTATTTCATATTTTACTTTTCAGAAGCACTTTGGAGTACCTCTGGTCTTTTAAAAGGGCTATCTAACTAAAGTATTGATTGACTGAATATTTAGTGTGAATGGCTAAATACAATTTTATCCAGTTTAAGACACTTATGATTAACTGATGGTGTAGAAGCTTTTTAATAAGCAGTGAATGTGTCAAATGCTTTGTGCAAGTCCAAAGATACTGCAGCCAGTTTTGGTTAAATGGTTTACTCTAAATCCAACTGCAACAGATGAAGCAAAGCTCCTCTTTCCAAACGTTCTTCCAGCTATTCAGTAACAACTTAAATGGTAAATGGCTTGTATTTGTATAGCGCACTGGTGATGGCAGCTACATTGAAGCCACAGCTGCCCTGGGGCGCACTGACAGAGGTGAGGCTGCCGGATATATATATATATATATATATATATATATATATATATATATATGCATTAAATTCGAGACATGTTCTGGTTGTGCTGCAGGAAAAGTCCTTGAGTGTGTGCGGGAAGGGGAGCAGGAGTCTGTTATTGTTCTGGAGCAGGAGAGTGAGTTGTACCAGACGACTCCTTGGGATTAATATGTTAAAATAGTGACATCTGTTGGTGACAAATATAAAGAACAGCTTGAATCTACAAATTAAAGTGCTTCGTGATTACTGCCCACTCTACAGAGTGGAGTTGATAATTCTGTCTCATATTGGGCCACCCTTGTGTTGCTTTGAACGTGTATTTTTAGCAGGTGACAAAATTATGGGATAATGACGTGGGGGTAGAATTGATTGGGAACTGGAAAGGGAAAATGCTAATGAACTTGTAAAGTAAAAACATGATGCATTAAAGGTTACCCTGTTTGGTTTTTATTTAAGAAGGGAATGTGTTCCTCTGTGCGATGGCCGAGTCTGTTTCTTTTCTAGGAGGTCATTTCTCCTGCCTTAGAGAAAATCCTCACATGGAACAGAAGAGGCTGGAGCGCACAGAAACTGCAATGCAAGTTGGTAGAGATGCAGGTATACAGGCGTCCTGGGACCACAGACTATCATCTAAAAAGAAGATCAAACAACAGGCATACTGAATTTTACAGTATTCATGCAAAGATATCTTTGTCTGTGTCATCTTTTATAATTGCAGCTTTCTTCATGAACTTATTCACTGACAATGCGTTTCTCACCATTACATGCACTCACAGTGCTTATAAGTTGTCTTTCTGGCCTAAAGAAAAACGTTTCTTCATTTTAGGAATAATTTGAATGTCTTCGGTCACACAGCTGCAAATCCCTGTTGCAAACAGCAGGGACACAGAATTACCTCAGTGTGATAAATCATTGTGTCACGGTTCATTTTGAGTTTCTTATGTTTTGGTTTATTTTTGAATGATGGATTGTTTTCTGTTCTCTGGTGCTTTGTTGATTATTATGATAAATCTGTTTCAGTTATTCTGGTATATTTCTGTATTATGATTAATGTTCTGGTTGTATTTTGTTATTATTGCAGCTTTAGTTCAGTGTCTAGTCTTTCTCTCTCTCTCTAATCCGTGTCTTATTTAAGTGTTTCCTGTTTTACTTTGAAGGTTCATGTCTGATGTCAGTGTTTCTGGCTTTGCTGTCTCGTTAGGTCTCATTGCTTGCTCAGTGTATTTAAGCTCAGTGTGTTTCTTTGTGTCAGTGTCGTGTCGAACCCTCAGAATGGCCTGTGTGGTCCAGTTTGTGTGTTCACGGTTTGGTTTCTGTTTTTGTTTCGTGCCGCAATAAAGCTGAGGTTTCCAGTTACAATTCTGTCTCAGAGTCCTGCATTTGGATCCTCATCCCCGCCTGCCCACACACAGAGCCCTGACACATTATCTGTGTCAAGATCTGAGGGGTTTTTCCAGAGTTGATGACTGGACTCATAGCCACCTGACACCTGAGTTAAAAAAAGGACAAAAGTCCAACTGCACAAAGCTCATACAGATTTATTTTACAGTCTCAGAAGGGCGGAACTATTCCCACAGGAGAATCCACTGCACTGTGATTGGGAATGGCTGGATTATTTCCTGTTCAATAGGTACTAATTGAGATCAGTGTATAGAGATACAGGCTTCAAATATGTCATTCTATGTGATTCAGTTTATGTAACAAGAAAGAGCGAGTGTGGGCTTTTTGTTTTTTCCTCTTTATTAAATGTGGTTGTCCCTGTATCAGATTTCCAGACTGATGAGTGGCTGCTCGCGGTGTTTATAGTGTACCACTGCCATCTAGTGTCATTCAGAGTCAAAGCTCACTGGTTTATTTTGGACCTCACAGAAGACACCAAATACCATCACAGAGAAAGCAAACAGAAGTGCACTTGATTGGAAGCAGTGTAAGAAGGATGTGAAGCTAACAACCTCCAGTCTTGATTCAGGAATCAGCGATCATGTGGTTGTGGACTTAAAGGAAGAGGATCAGTTGCAAAGGTCGGTGCTGCAGCATCGGGCGATCGCACCAGGTGTTGTGACGTAGCCCTGACACACCGCCATGTTCATGCACTGACGGAACGAAGCGCCTACAATAATGAAACACAGACGCTTAAAGTGAGCGTGTGAACATACTTACTGAGCAGGCATATAATGATACATTAGTTTAGATCAGGGATGTCAAACTCCATTTACACTGTGGGCCACTTACAGCCCCTTTTATCTATATTTTAACTGTTATTGATGAAATGATGCTTACTTTGGTGTAGTGTGAATTTAAACAGTAAAAGCTACGAAAATACAGTAAAAAGTCCAAAATCAGTGCCCTCCATCAAAATTTACAAAACTGTCCAGTGGACCGGATTGGAGTCTTTTGGAGACCGATTCTGGTCCCCAGGCCATATGTTTGACATGTGTTTATATATTCACGTAAGACAATGAATAAAATAATAAAAACAATCAGATGCACATGCAGCATATGTAATTTTTGTGTGTGTTATCATTCCTTATCTTTATGCAGTGTTTAAAAGTCTCAAATACAGGTATAGACGGATGACCTGTCGAACCTCTCGGAGGATCTGTGGCTCGGTTACTGCTGTGGGTTGTTTCAAGTAACTCTTATCCTGTGGTGATAACTTCTGTTCTGATGGGAGTAATCTCTTGTATAATGTGACACACTACACCTTCCACAGAGTACTTACTCAGAGCGCCTTGGAATATCACGGCACCACAGGCATTAGCCCGTCCCGAGCAGGTCTGGATGCTTGTAGGAGTGCAGAGGACACTGTCGTCTGAGAAACAAAAGTTGCATCGCAGCGCCTCTCCTGGAAACGACACACACACACACACACACACGTGAAAATAATGTAAGAGATCATTCTGGCTTGAGATACAAAACATTTTTACAGTATATCTAACACATTATACAGGATTTAAATAACTAATGTGGACTCTTCAATAATAAAAATAAAATGTTAACTAAAAAGGTGAAAATGGAAAAGAGACATTTTTTACTCCCGTTAAAGCTTCAAAGTCACAATAAAAAGTTGGTACTTGTTTGTATTTCTTTAAATGATTATTTCTCTGTTTTGTAATAAATAACCTGATTACTGTTGTGCTTCAGTCTTTAAGTGGAATTAATAAAATGCATAAGTTGCATGTATGCCAAGAATAAAGAAACATACCCTGACACAGAGTCAGCAACAGAAGAATGGCACCCACCGCAGCTCTCATGATCTGCAAGAAAACAGAAAAGTATTTATAACCTCCTGTGCCCGAGGAAACGACTCTTCATCAGTGATATGACTTTTCAGATGAAAAAGAAAATCTGTTTGTTGATCAGTCGTTTTGAAACAGCTTTTGTTGTCAGAGACACACCAACACAAATACTCACTGTCTCTGTTCTCTTTAAAGCATCAACATTATTTAAGCCTGTAAGTGTCAGAGTTCTTTGCAGCTCTTTAAAGTCATCTTCATATCAGCATGTCAGATGCTTGAAATGTGCAAGTGAACTATCGTATAAACAAAACAGAGTCTGCTTCACAGTTTGCAGGTAAGAACTAATCTACGTGTGAGTTGTTACCTCGTGCTCAGACCCTCAGCTCCAAATGTGTGTCCCGTATGTTGGAAGGAAGTGTGCGCTGTCTTTAACAACCATAGCACAAAGCAGAAGAGCCTGTCTGTTGTGTAACGGTGGGTCAGTACAGGGTTCAACAAAACACACTTTCTAGTCGTGTTGCAAGAAAGAAATTTACAAGGAAACTACATCCCACTGATGGATCACGCACCAGAAGCTTTTTCTCAGAAGTGCAGACCTGATTTCATTGCTGAGTTAAACTGAGTCTTAAAAAGAGGAAAAACAAAGAACAGCTTTCATCTGTTAAATGTTCTTTTAATTATCTTCCTGTTTTTAGATGCTGCTTCCCTTTCTTTCAACAGTTGCAGCAGTAATTCTGTCTTTTGGTGGAGAGTTCATGTTGCAACAGCAGAGGCTGAAGAGTGTGCAATGATTTAAGAGTACACAGAGGGATGGATGACGGATAGATCGCTCTAGCAGCACATGCTATAGTGTAGCTGGGTAAGACACTGGAAGTGTAAAGTGTAAATCAGGAACTTGGTGACTGCACGTAAATTTTTGAGCTTCAACATAATGTCCAGTAGTAAGTTCCTGATTATGTTGAAGATCAAAAATTTACGTGCAGTCACCATTTAGGTCACTTCAGCATTTTACAGGACATCCCACTAAAGTCACCTATGTGTCGTCATGCTTGATGCATTGTGCTTTTCTGATATTCAACATGTAAAGCTTTCCTGCAGGCGTGTTGTACAGACCTTCAGGTGTCAATATCCTGAAATGAGAAGAATAATGAGGCAAGAGTTAGCATTTTGCACTATCCCAGATACCATAGGGCAGGGGTGGGGAACGTCAAGGGCCGGTGTCCTGGAGGTTTAGATGTGTCCTTGATCCAACACAGCTGATTCAAATGGCTAAATGACCTCCTCAACATGTCATAAAGTTCTCCAGAGGCCTGGGAATGAAGTAATCATTCGATTCAGGTGTGCTGACCCAGGGTGAGATCTAAAACCTGCAGCACACCGGCCCTCGAGGCCTGGAGCTGGACACCCCTGCCATAGGGGTACACCCTGGACAGACTGTCAAGCTGATGCAGGGCTAACACAGAGAGACTCATTCACACATATGGGCCATTTAGAAAGGCCAGTTACCTAACCCCACTATCTGCATGTTTCTGGACTGTGGAAGGAAGCCAGAGTACCTGAGACAACCTGCACACAGGGACAATATGCAAACTCCACACAGAAACACTCCGGCCAGCCGGTGGAGTTAAACTCAGCCATGTCTTACAGGTAAAGTGTTAAACAGGCTAGCTACTGTCGACAGTTTGAGACGCTTTAACTGAATAAAGTCCAGTGCTGCCATTGATGTCAATGATTTTATTTCTTATTTTTAGTCACATCATTATAGGCCTAAAAATGTGCTGCAAACACCCGTGGCAACGATTTGTCGTACTCAATAGTTCTGTTTGTTTGTTACCTGTCGACACAAACGACGCTCTTCATTTTATCCTCCCCATCACCTCGTTATGACAGTCCACGAGTACACGTCAGACTGTGGTCCTCCTAACAAACCATCAGACAGAACTTGGTTTGCTGCTGTTCTGTCTTTTATTGCAAGGAAAATAGGAATAAAATAACTTTAAACTAACAAGTTTATTGTCCCACATCTTTGCTTTTTGCATTAAAAGCAAAATAAAACAGTCACATGTGGCTGTTGTTGTGCTGCTTTTGAAGGCAGGTGCAGCCCTGACACTCCAGTTTGTTTATGACTGATTGCAAAATAACAGACTTTTCAGCACTGACGCAAGAAAGGACTCTACCCAACTTTTTCATCACATTATTGCCATGTTAGAAAGTTCAGAGGACAGACTTGACTCCGCCCTCAAACCAGCGTTCCTCCCTGTCCAGGATGTTACATCAGCATCATTGAAAGAGTCCACTGGCCTGTAGGTGTAGATAGACTGCAGAGTCCAGGCCTGACGAGGTGGCTCTGCTGTGTTGGTCCATCCTCTCAGCCAGAGCTTGTTTGGTTTCCTCGATGTATAAATCCTGGCAATCCTCCTGCACTTAACAGCGTACACTATGTTACTCTGTTTGTGTCGGGGACCCGATCCTTGGGCCTGACCAGTTTTTGGCGCAGCGTGTTTTAGGGTTTAAAAGCCACAGAGACCCGGTGTTTAGAGAAAATGTGTCTCAGCTGTTCTGATACTCCTGACACGTACGGGGGTTTTCCTCTGCTCTTTCCAGGTGGGTGACACGGTTGCCCCTCTGATGATCCTCCTTGGGCTCTTGTGCTCTGGGGGGCCTATGGATTTCTGGGGCCTGGATCTCCTCCATGCCTGCTTCATGCCCTGGGAGGCGGGGCCATGGCTCCCCACACCCCCTAGCACAGGGGTCGGCAACCTGCGGCTCTTTGGTTCTTATACTGCGGCTCTGCGTGGTTTGGGAAAATAAATTAGAAGCTATTAGCTGAAGTGTATTTTATTTATGTTCTTTTTTAACTTGTAGTTCTAAACTGGAAGATTATTGTGATATTGAAATATAAAAATGAAAATATATTATATTATTTGTTCATCGCTCAAAATAAGCGTCACACTCGTGGAAGCCGGTGTACCCGCCGAAACGCCGTGCATTTATCGAGACTTTCAGCCCCAGGTAGGTCAGTTATGGATCTTTGGATCCACATTATGTCAGCAGCTCCACCGTGAACTATGTTAAAACAAACACGCTCGCGCCTCACAGACGACAGCTTACAGTCCTGTAAAGATGAAAGTGACTTCGTACAGCCCCGACCTGCAGACGCTGTGCGCAGAGGTTCAGGAGCAGAAGTCCCGTTGTAAACATGTCACGGCAGACCCGACGATGTTTGCATGAACACGCTTTTCAGCTTCTCTTTATTGACCACTTTTCACACACAGCCGGCTGTAGCTTTGCAGCTCACAGCCCGACTCACACCAACACAACAGCACAGACGTTAAGGCGGCGAGGCGTGATTGCGGGTGCAGCTCAGGTGCGTCCGCCTCCCCTACAGCGGCGCTACAGACCACGCCCCGCCACACACATTAACCAGGTAACATACATATTTGGGCAGAATTTTGCAAATATCTATTTTGCATCTTTCAGCAGCATCGAGCTTTTTTCCAATTATTTTTTAAAAGTCAGGTCAAGGCTCCAAAAGCACAAAGGCGATATAAGGAGGGCTCACAACAGTTTTTGTTTGCTGGATCATTTTAGTTCAGCTGGGTGTCTTTCCTTTGGTTATATTTCTTTAAGAGTTCAAAATGTGTTCATTACATAAATAAAATGTAATTTTCTCTGTAGCACTTCATGGATTTCATAAGCAGAACACCTTAGTTGTTCACACAAAGCATAAAGGTACAAAACAATACATACAGTGTTATCTTCATTCTAGATGTCAAAAAGTATTCGCGGCTCCCAGTGTTTTCTTTCTTTACGTGGAAACTGGGTCCAAATGGCTCTCTGGGTCTTAAAGGTCGCTGACCCCTGCACTAGCAGATCGTTACATGGAGAAACCTTTTGAATACAAGATCCACACAGGTGCTCACAGACACAAACTACAGCTTTCTCGGCTGCTACCTCCAACAACATTGTGCGCTGTTGGTCCTGCGTGCTGCACAATAACTTTCAATATTTAGCATTTACTGTTAGTTACAGTTACCCAGGTTATTGCTGTGGTGTCGTGTTTATTGTGTTGCTCTCCTTTTGTTTGTTTGGGGTTTTTGTTCTCTCTCAGCAGGTGAAAGAACCAAACAGGACAGGCAAAAATAAAAAACAGTCCTTACACACACAATTATCCTTTTGTTATCCTTTCAATCCTTTTTATTGAAATGAAAGGCCAGACAGTCAAAAGAAAATAAAACAGTGGTTAAAAGTGACTCCATGTCTTCTGATATCATTGTGACATCTTCATGCAGAAGTTTCCCTCATCAGTTGCACCGATCATCAGTACATGTGAAGACGTTAAAGCTGGAAATGGACTTCAAAGCAAAGGCATCAGCTCTCCTCATGCATCTTTTGAAGTACGAGTATCCTGCAAAAGAGCAAAGTGAAAACTCAGACTGTACAGATTTGAATTCAAAGAAACACCATCATCAAAAATAACATGAAATAACAATAGTGTGTGTGTGTGTGTGTGTGTGTGTGTGTGTGTGTGTGTGTGTGTGTGTAACCATACTTACTGGGAAATGTGCTGATGACATAGGCACAGACCTCATCAGGTCTCTGGCAGGTCTCCACTGTGTTGGTGCAGCTGCCACCAGCTGTTATTGGAACGCAGCGGTTACACCGCAGAGCCTCTGACAGAAGACAAAGACAGAGATATACACATGAATATGACTGTTTAATATTAGTGAACACTGATGGCAAATCTACTGAATTAAAAACAGAAGAGAAACATGTTGAAGTCCAGCTCTTCAGTGTTACTGCCCCTAACAGAAGATTGGTGGCACTGGCTCGTTTTCAGTCACATTTTGCAGTTTTAGTTAAGTTAAAATTTCTTTTCTTTTTTTATAGCGCAACAGTTGCCTCGATGTGCTTTATACAGTAAAGTAAATATACAACTCCTCCGACTTTGAACTGAACAGAACAAAAGCAATCTGTAAATCTAACTTACCACTGCTGATGAAGATCATGAGGAGGATGACAGCAAGTGCAAAGGCTTTCATTTTCTTCTCTTGCAGGAGAGTTGGTCTCTGCAAAGATTACTTGGATTACAATATACTCACTCATATGACCAAATGCTGCTGAGTGTGAATCAAAAACAAGGCTCTGAGAAAACATCAGCTTTTTCCCTTTCTTCAAACACAGAAATCCTTCATTTCTTATTGTGTCTTATTTTTGTTCCCATGTCCAGGCGTCTCTGTCTGTGTCGTCCTTTCCCAGTCCTTTCCCAGTCCTCCTGCTGCTGATGCTGCCAAACCCTCACCACGAACAGCCCACATGTCTCTGTGATCACACGCTTGCACCAAAGAACAGTTAAAAAGGACATTTCGATTTAGAAAGTGAAGAATTACCTGATGATGTTTCCTTTAGCAAAGGTACAGCTTCACTAGACTGAGCGCTTCACTCAGGAATTTATAGTCTGCTGAGACGTTACACAAACACTGGATATTCCATTTTAATGAAAGCCGACTACAGAAGATTACAACATCATGTTAATGAGCTACCACTCTGCAAAGAAACAACGCAAACACACAATTTCACTCCAAGTGAAAAGCGCTGTATAAGAATCAGTCCATTCACCATGTAAACTGTACTTTACTTCACCAGCAGCCAGATGTGGTGAACAGTGCAGCAGGACTGTCTGAATTCTTCTAAATTCTGTCATCTTCTTCTGTCACCTACGATTTCACTGCCAGCTGCCCTGGAAATAAATAATGTTCAAGCTGACGCTGTAGCAAGCAGCACATGTTACGTCTGTGTGTTTCCTTGCTTGTACAGCACAGCGACCCAAACAGTGGCTTCTACATTAAAGTGGTTTGTAATTTGCAACATGTGAAAATACACCGTGTTGATTTATCTTTATTATTTATGT